>NW_025225106.1:100324-102601 GCF_018294505.1 Triticum aestivum | reverse complement strand
ACAAATATTTTTACACTAGAGTTGAACCAGCTCTATAAGCTTGTAAAAATAATTTCACACTAGAGTGGAACTCGCTCTATAAGCTAGTTCAAATAATTTTACACTAGAGTTGAACTAGCTCTATAGCCTAGTACAAATATTTTTACACTAGAGTTTAACTAGCACTATAAGCTAGTTAAAATAATTTTACCCTATATTCGAACTAGCTCTATAGCCTAGTACAAATAATTTTACAGTAGAGTTGAACTAGCTCTATAGCCTAGTACAAATAATTTTACACTAGAGTTAAACTAGCTCTATAGCCTAGTACAAATAATTTTACACTAGAGTTGAACTAGCTCTATAAGCTTGTACGAATAAATTTACACAAGTGTTGAACTAGCTCTATAGCCTAGTACAAATAATTTTACAGTAGAGTTGAACTAGCTCTATAAGCTAGTTCAAATAATTTACAGTAGAGTTGAACTATCTCTATAGCCTAGTACAAATAATTTTACACTAGAGTTATACTAGCTCTATAGCCTAGTACAGATAATTTTACACTAGAGTTGAACTAGCTCTATAAGCTAGTTCAAATAATTTTACACTAGAATGGAACTAGCTCTATAGCTTAGTACAAATATTTTTACACTAGAGTTGAACCAGCTCTATAAGCTTGTAAAAATAATTTCACACTAGAGTGGAACTCGCTCTATAAGCTAGTTCAAATAATTTTACACTAGAGTTGAACTAGCTCTATAGCCTAGTACAAATATTTTTACACTAGAGTTTAACTAGCACTATAAGCTAGTTAAAATAATTTTACCCTATATTCGAACTAGCTCTATAGCCTAGTACAAATAATTTTACACTAGAGTGGAACTTGCTCTATAAGCTAGTTCAAATAATTTTACTCTAGAGTTGAACTAGCTCTATAGCCTAGTACAAATAGTTTTACACTAGAGTTGAACTTGCTCTATAAGCTAGTTCAAATAATTTTACACTAGAGTTGAACTAGCTCTATTGCCTAGTACAAATAATTTTATACTAGAGTTGAACTAGCTCTATAAGCTAGTTCAAATAATTTTACACTAGAGTTAAACTAGCTCTATAGCCTAGTAGAAATAATCTTACACTAGAGTTGAACTAGCTCTATAGCCTAGTACAAATAATTGCAGAGTAGAGTTGAACTAGCTCTATAAGCTTGTACAAAAAAAATTGCACTAGAGTTGAACTAGCTCTATAAGCTAGTTCAACTAAATTTACACTAGAGTTGAACTCGCTCTATAGCCTACTACAAATATTTTTACACTAGAGTTGAACTAGCTCTATAAGCTTGTACGAATAATTTTACACAACTGTTGAACTAGCTCTATAGCCTGGTACAATTTTTTTTGCAATAGAGTTGAACTAGCTCTAAAAGCTAGTTCAAATAATTTTACAGTAGAGTTGAACTAGCTCTATAGCCTAGTACCAATAATTTTACACTAGAGTTAAACTAGCTCTATAGCCTAGTACAAATAATTTTACACTAGAGTTGAACTAGCTCTATAAGCTTGTACGAATAATTTTACACAACTGTTGAACTAGCTCTATAGCCTAGTACAAATGTTTTTGCAATAGAGTTGAGCTAGCTCTAAAAGCTAGTTCAAATAATTTTATAGTAGAGTTGAACTAGCTCTATAGCCTAGTACAAATAATTTTACACTAGAGTTGAAATAGCTCTATAAGCTAGTTCAAATAATTTTACACTAGAGTGGAACTAGCTGTATAGCTTAGTACACATATTTTTACACTAGAGTTGAACTAGCTCTATAAGCTTGTAAAAATAATTTCACACTAGAGTTGAACTCGCTTTATAAGCTAGTTCAAATAATTTTACACTAGAGTTGAACTAGCTCTATAGCCTAGTACAAATATTTTTACACTAGAGTTTAACTAGCATTATAAGCTAGTTAAAATAATTTTATCCTAGATTCAAACTAGCTCTATAGCCTAGTAGAAATAATTTTACACTGGAGTTGAACTTGCTCTATAAGCTAGTTCAAATAATTTTACTCTAGAGTGGAACTAGCTCTATAGCCTAGTAAAAATAATTTTACACTAGAGTTGAACTAGCTCTATAGCCTAGTACAAATAATTGCAGAGTAGAGTTGAACTAGCTCTATAAGCTTGTACAAAAAAATTTGCACTAGAGTTGAACTAGCTCTATAAGCTAATTCAACTAAATTTACACTAGAGTTGAACTCGCTCTATAGCCTAGTACAAATATTTTTACACTAGAGTTGAACTAGCTCT
>NW_025225106.1:95288-100314 GCF_018294505.1 Triticum aestivum | reverse complement strand
CTATAGCCTAGTACAAATAATTGCAGAGTAGAGTTGAACTAGCTCTATAAGCTTGTACCAAAAAAATTGCACTAGAGTTGAACTAGCTCTATAAGCTAGTTCCACTAAATTTACACTAGAGTTGAACTCGCTCTATAGCCTAGTACAAATATTTTTACACTAGAGTTGAACTAGCTCTATAAGCTTGTACGAATAATTTTACACAAGTGTTAAACTAGCTCTATAGCCTGGTACAATTTTTTTTGCAATAGAGTTGAACTAGCTCTAAAAGCTAGTTCAAATAATTTTACAGTAGAGTTGAACTAGCTCTATAGCCTAGTACCAATAATTTTACACTAGAGTTAAACTAGCTCTATAGCCTAGTACAAATAATTTTACACTAGAGTTGAACTAGCTCTATAAGCTTGTACGAATAATTTTACACAACTGTTGAACTAGCTCTATAGCCTAGTACAAATGTTTTTGCAATAGAGTTGAACTAGCTCTAAAAGCTAGTTCAAATAATTTTATAGTAGAGTTGAACTAGCTCTATAGCCTAGTACAAATAAGTTTACACTAGAGTTGAAATAGCTCTATAAGCTAGTTCAAATAATTTTACACTAGAGTGGAACTAGCTCTATAGCTTAGTACAAATATTTTTACACTAGAGTTGAACTAGCTCTATAAGCTTGTAAAAATAATTTCACACTAGAGTTGAACTCGCTTTATAAGCTAGTTCAAATAATTTTACACTAGAGTTGAACTAGCTCTATAGCCTAGTACAAATATTTTTACACTAGAGTTTAACTAGCATTATAAGCTAGTTAAAATAATTTTATCCTAGATTCAAACTAGCTCTATAGCCTAGTACAAATAATTTTACACTGGAGTTGAACTTGCTCTATAAGCTAGTTCAAATAATTTTACTCTAGAGTGGAACTAGCTCTATAGCCTAGTAAAAATAATTTTACACTAGAGTTGAACTAGCTCTATAGCCTAGTACAAATAATTGCAGAGTAGAGTTGAACTAGCTCTATAAGCTTGTACAAAAAAATTTGCACTAGAGTTGAACTAGCTCTATAAGCTAATTCAACTAAATTTACACTAGAGTTGAACTCGCTCTATAGCCTAGTACAAATATTTTTACACTAGAGTTGAACTAGCTCTATAAGCTTGTACGAATAATTTTACACAAGTGTTAAACTAGCTCTATAGCCTAGTAGAAATAATTTTACACTAGAGTTGAACTAGCTCTATAGCCTAGTACAAATAATTGCAGAGTAGAGTTGAACTAGCTCTATAAGCTTGTACCAAAAAAATTGCACTAGAGTTGAACTAGCTCTATAAGCTAGTTCCACTAAATTTACACTAGAGTTGAACTCGCTCTATAGCCTAGTACAAATACTTTTACACTAGAGTTGAACTAGCTCTATAAGCTTGTACGAATAATTTTACACAAGTGTTAAACTAGCTCTATAGCCTGGTACAATTTTTTTTGCAATAGAGTTGAACTAGCTCTAAAAGCTAGTTCAAATAATTTTACAGTAGAGTTGAACTAGCTCTATAGCCTAGTACGAATAATTTTACACTAGAGTTAAACTAGCTCTATAGCCTAGTACAAATAATTTTACACTAGAGTTGAACTAGCTCTATAAGCTTGTACGAATAATTTTACACAACTGTTGAACTAGCTCTATAGCCTAGTACAAATGTTTTTGCAATAGAGTTGAACTAGCTTTAAAAGCTAGTTCAAATAATTTTATAGTAGAGTTGAACTAGCTCTATAGCCTAGTACAAATAATTTTACACTAGAGTTGAAATAGCTCTATAAGCTAGTTCAAATAATTTTACACTAGAGTGGAACTAGCTCTATAGCTTAGTACAAATATTTTTACACTAGAGTTGAACTAGCTCTATAAGCTTGTAAAAATAATTTCACACTAGAGTTGAACTCGCTTTATAAGCTAGTTCAAATAATTTTACACTAGAGTTGAACTAGCTCTATAGCCTAGTACAAATATTTTTACACTAGAGTTTAACTAGCATTATAAGCTAGTTAAAATAATTTTATCCTAGATTCAAACTAGCTCTATAGCCTAGTACAAATAATTTTACACTGGAGTTGAACTTGCTCTATAAGCTAGTTCAAATAATTTTACTCTAGAGTGGAACTAGCTCTATAGCCTAGTAAAAATAATTTTACACTAGAGTTGAACTAGCTCTATAGCCTAGTACAAATAATTGCAGAGTAGAGTTGAACTAGCTCTATAAGCTTGTACAAAAAAATTGCACTAGAGTTGAACTAGCTCTATAAGCTAATTCAACTAAATTTACACTAGAGTTGAACTCGCTCTATAGCCTAGTACAAATATTTTTACACTAGAGTTGAACTAGCTCTATAAGCTTGTACGAATAATTTTACACAAGTGTTAAACTAGCTCTATAGCCTAGTACAATTTTTTTGCAATAGAGTTGAACTAGCTCTAAAAGCTAGTTCAAATAATTTTACAGTAGAGTTGAACTAGCTCTATAGCCTAGTACAAATAATTTTACACTAGAGTTAAACTAGCTCTATAGCCTAGTACAAATAATTTTACACTAGAGTTGAACTAGCTCTATAAGCTTGTAAGAATAATTTTACACAACTGTTGAACTAGCTCTATAGCCTAGTACAAATTTTTTTGCAATAGAGTTGAACTAGCTCTAAAAGCTAGTTCAAATAATTTTACAGTAGAGTTGAACTAGCTCTATAGCCTAGTACAATTATTTTACACTAGAGTTAAACTAGCTCTATAGCCTAGTACAAATAATTTTACACTAGAGTTGAACTATCTCTATAAGCTTGTAAAAATAATTTCACACTAGAGTTGAACTCACTCTATAAGCTAGTTCAAATAATTTTACACTAGAGTGGAACTAGCTCTATAGCTTAGCACAAATATTTTTACACTAGAGTTGAACCAGCTCTATAAGCTTGTAAAAATAATTTCACACTAGAGTGGAACTCGCTCTATAAGCTAGTTCAAATAATTTTACACTAGAGTTGAACTAGCTCTATAGCCTAGTACAAATATTTTTACACTAGAGTTTAACTAGCACTATAAGCTAGTTAAAATAATTTTACCCTATATTCGAACTAGCTCTATAGCCTAGTACAAATAATTTTACACTAGAGTGGAACTTGCTCTATAAGCTAGTTCAAATAATTTTACTCTAGAGTTGAACTAGCTCTATAGCCTAGTACAAATAGTTTTACACTAGAGTTGAACTTGCTCTATAAGCTAGTTCAAATAATTTTACACTAGAGTTGAACTAGCTCTATTGCCTAGTACAAATAATTTTATACTAGAGTTGAACTAGCTCTATAGGCTAGTTCAAATAATTTTACACTAGAGTTAAACTAGCTCTATAGCCTAGTAGAAATAATTTTACACTAGAGTTGAACTAGCTCTATAGCCTAGTACAAATAATTGCAGAGTAGAGTTGAACTAGCTCTATAAGCTTGTACCAAAAAAATTGCACTAGAGTTGAACTAGCTCTATAAGCTAGTTCAACTAAATTTACACAAGAGTTGAACTCGCTCTATAGCCTAGTACAAATATTTTTACACTAGAGTTGAACTAGCTCTATAAGCTTGTACGAATAATTTCACACTAGAGTTGAACTCGCTTTATAAGCTAGTTCAAATAATTTTACACTAGAGTTGAACTAGCTCTATAGCCTAGTACAAATAATTTTACACTAGAGTTAAACTAGCTCTATAGCCTAGTACAAATAATTTTACACTAGAGTTGAACTAGCTCTATAAGCTTGTACGAATAATTTTACACAACTGTTGAACTAGCTCTATAGCCTAGTACAAATGTTTTTGCAATAGAGTTGAACTAGCTCTAAAAGCTAGTTCAAATAATTTTACAGTAGAGTTGAACTAGCTCTATGGCCTAGTACAAATAATTTTACACTAGAGTTGAACTAGCTCTATAAGCTAGTTCAAATAATTTTACACTAGAGTGGAACTAGCTCTATAGCTTAGTACAAATATTTTTAGACTAGAGTTGAACTAGCTCTATAAGCTTGTAAAAATAATTTCACACTAGAGTTGAACTCGCTCTATAAGCTAGTTCAAATAATTTTACAATAGAGTTGAACTAGCTCTATAGCCTAGTACAAATATTTTTACACTAGAGTTTAACTAGCATTATAAGCTAGTTAAAATAATTTTATCCTAGATTCAAACTAGCTCTATAGCCTAGTACAAATAATTTTACACTAGAGTTGAACTTGCTCTATAAGCTAGTTCAAATAATTTTACTCTAGAGTGGAACTAGCTCTATAGCCTAGTAAAAATAATTTTTCACTAGAGTTGAACTAGCTCTATAGCCTAGTACAAATAATTGCAGAGTAGAGTTGAACTAGCTCTATAAGCTTGTACAAAAAAATTTGCACTAGAGTTGAACTAGCTCTATAAGCTAATTCAACTAAATTTACACTAGAGTTGAACTCGCTCTATAGCCTAGTACAAATATTTTTACACTAGATTTGAACTAGCTCTATAAGCTTGTACGAATAATTTTACACAAGTGTTAAACTAGCTCTATAGCCTAGTAGAAATAATTTTACACTAGAGTTGAACTAGCTCTATAGCCTAGTACAAATAATTGCAGAGTAGAGTTGAACTAGCTCTATAAGCTTGTACCAAAAAAATTGCACTAGAGTTGAACTAGCTCTATAAGCTAGTTCAACTAAATTTACACTAGAGTTGAACTCGCTCTATAGCCTAGTACAAATATTTTTACACTAGAGTTGAACTAGCTCTATAAGCTTGTACGAATAATTTTACACAAGTGTTAAACTAGCTCTATAGCCTGGTACAATTTTTTTTGCAATAGAGTTGAACTAGCTCTAAAAGCTAGTTCAAATAATTTTACAGTAGAGTTGAACTAGCTCTATAGCCTAGTACAAATAATTTTACACTAGAGTTAAACTAGCTCTATAGCCTAGTACAAATAATTTTACACTAGAGTTGAACTAGCTCTATAAGCTTGTA
>NW_025225106.1:89409-95170 GCF_018294505.1 Triticum aestivum | reverse complement strand
TAAGCTTGTAAGAATAATTTTACACAACTGTTGAACTAGCTCTATAGCCTAGTACAATTTTTTTTGCAATAGAGTTGAACTAGCTCTAAAAGCTAGTTCAAATAATTTAAAGTAGAGTTGAACTAGCTCTATAGCCTAGTACAATTATTTTACACTAGAGTTAAACTAGCTCTATAGCCTAGTACAAATAATTTTACACTAGAGTTGAACTAGCTCTATAAGCTTGTAAAAATAATTTCACACTAGAGTTGAACTCGCTCTATAAGCTAGTTCAAATAATTTTACACTAGAGTGGAACTAGCTCTATAGCTTAGTACAAATATTTTTACACTAGAGTTGAACTATCTCTATAGCCTAGTACAAATAATTGCATACTAGAGTTGAACTAGCTCTATAAGCTTGTACAAATAATTTTGCACTAGAGTTGAACTAGCTCTATAAGCTAGTTCAACTATATTTACAGTACAGTTGAACTAGCTCTAAAAGCTAGTTAAAATAATTTTACCCTAGATTCGAACTAGCTCTATAGCCTAGTACAAATAATTGTACACTAGAGTTGAACTTGCTCTATAAGCTAGTTCAAATAATTTTACTTTAGAGTTGAACTAGCTCTATAGCGTAGTACAAATAATTTTACACTAGAGTTGAACTATCTCTATAGCCTAGTACAAATAATTGCACACTAGAGTTGAACTAGCTCTATAAGCTTGTACAAACAATTTTGCACTAGAGTTGAACTAGCTCTATAAGCTAGTTCAACTAATTTTACAATAGAGTTTAACTCCCTCTATAGCCTAGTAGAAATATTTTTACACTAAAGTTGAACTAGCTCTATAAGCTTGTACGGATAATTTTACACAAGTGTTGAACTAGCTCTGTAGCCTAGTACAAATAATTTTGCAATAGAGTTGAACTAGCTCAAAAAGCTAGTTCAAATAATATTACAGTAGAGTTGAACTATTTCTATAGCCTAGTACAAATAATTTGACACTAGCGTTAAACTAGCTCTATAGCCTAGTACAAATAATTTTACACTAGAGTTGAACTAGCTCTATAAGCTAGTTCAAATAATTTTCCACTAGAGTGGAACTAGCTCTATAGCTTAGTAAAAATATTTTTACACTAGAGTTGAACTAGCTCTATAAGCTTGTAAAAATAATTTCACAATAGAGTTGAACTCGCTCTATAAGCTAGTTCAAATAATTTTACACTACAGTTGAACTAGCTCTATAGCCTAGTACAAGTATTTTTACACTAGAGTTTAACTAGCTCTATAGCCTAGTACAAATAATTTTACACTAGAGTTGAAATAGCTCAATAGACTAGTACAAATATTTTTACACTAGAGTTGAACTAGCTCTATCAGCTTGTTGAAATAATTTTACACTAGAGTTGAACTAGCTCTATAGCCTAGTACAAATAATTTTACACTAGAGTTGAACTAGCTCAATAGCCTAGTACAAATAATTTTACACTAGATTTGAACTAGCTCTATAGCCTAGTACAAATAATTTTACACTGGATTTGAACTAGCTCTATAGCCTAGTACAAATAATTTTACACTAGAGTTGAACTTGCTCTATAGTCTAGTACAAATAACTTTACACTAGAGTTGAACTCGCTCTAGAATTTAGTTCAAATAATTTTACACTAGAGTTGAACTAGCTCCATACTCTAGTACAAATAATTTTACACTAGAGTTGAACTAGCTCTATAAGCTAGTTCAAATAATTTTACACTAGAGTGGAACTAGCTCTATAGCTTAGTACAAATATTTTTACACTAGAGTTGAACTAGCTCTATAAGCTTGTAAAAATAATTTCACACTAGAGTTGAAGTCGCTCTATAAGCTAGTTCAAATAGTTTTACACTAGAGTTGAACTAGCTCTATAGCCTAGTACAAATATTTTTACACTAGAGTTTAACTAGCACTATAAGCTAAAATAATTTTACCCTAGATTTGAACTAGCTCTATAGCCTAGTACAAATAATTTTACTCTAAAGTTTAACTAGCTCTATAGCCTAGTACAAATAATTTTACACTAGAGTTGAACTTGCTCTATAAGCTAGTTCAAATAATTTTACACTAGAGTTGAACTAGCTCTATAATCTAGTTCAAATAATTTTACACATGAGTTGAACTACCTCTATAGTCTAGTACAAATAATTTTACACTAGAGTTGAACTAGCTCTATAAGCTAGTTCAAATAATTTTACACTAGAGTGGAACTAGCTCTATAGCTTAGTACAAATATTTTTACACTACAGTTTAACTAGCACTATAAGCTAGTTAAAATAATTTTACCCTAGATTTGCACTAGCTCTAGAGCCTAGTACAAATAATTTTACACTAGAGTTGAACTTGCTCTATAAGCTAGTTCAAATAATTTTACTCTAGACTTGAACTAGCTTTATAGCCTAGTACAAATAATTTTACACTAGAGTTGAACTTGCTCTATAAGCTAGTTCAAATAATTTTACACTAGAGTTGAACTAGCTCTATTCCCTAGTACGAATAATTTTATACTAGAGTTGAACTAGCTCTATAAGCTGGTTCAAATAATTTTACACTAGGGTTGAACTAGCTCTATAGCCTAGTACAAACAATTTTACACTAGAGTTGAACTAGCTCTATAGCCTAGTACAAATAATTGCACACTAGAGTTGAACTAGCTCTATAAGCTTGTACAAAAAAACTTGCACTAGAGTTGAACTAGCTCTATAATCTAGTTCAACTAAATTTACACTAGACTTGAACTCGCTCTATAGCCTAATACAAATATTTTTACACTAGAGTTAAACTAGCTCTATAGCCTAGTACAAATAATTTTACACTAGAGTTGAACTAGCTCTATAAACTTGTACGAATAATTTTACACAAGTATTGAACTAGCTTTATAGCCTAGTACAAATTTTTTTGCAATAGAGTTGAACTAGCTCTAAAAGCTAGTTCAAATAATTTTACAGTAGAGTTGAACTAGCTCTATAGCGTAGTACAAATAATTTTACACTAGAGTTAAACTAGCTCTATAGTCTAGTACAAATAACTTTACACTAGAGTTGAACTCGCTCTAGAATCTAGTTCAAATAATTTTACACTAGAGTTGAACTAGCTCCATACTCTAGTACAAATAATTTTACACTAGAGTTGAACTAGCTCTATAAGCTAGTTCAAATAATTTTACACTAGAGTGGAACTAGCTCTATAGCTTAGTACAAATATTTTTACACTAGAGTTGAACTAGCTCTATAAGCTTGTAAAAATAATTTCACAGTAGAGTTGAACTCGCTCTATAAGCTAGTTCAAATAGTTTTACACTAGAGTTGAACTAGCTCTATAGCCTAGTACAAATATTTTTACACTAGAGTTTAACTAGCATTATAAGCTAGATAAAATAATTTTACCCTAGATTTGAACTAGCTCTATAGCCTAGTAGAAATAATTTTACACTAGAGTTGAACTTGCTCTATAAGCTAGTTCAAATAATTTTACTCTAGAGTTTAACTAGCTCTATAGCCTAGTACAAATAATTTTACACTAGAGTTGAACTTGCTCTATAAGCTAGTTCAAATAATTTTACACTAGACTTGAACTAGCTCTATAATCTAGTTAAAATAATTTTACACTTGAGTTGAACTACCTCTACAGTCTAGTACAAATAATTTTACACTAGAGTTGAACTAGCTCTATAAGCTAGTTCAAATAATTTTACACTAGAGTGGAACTAGCTCTATAGCTTAGTACAAATATTTTTACACTAGAGTTGAACTAGCTCTATAAGCTTGTAAAAATAATTTCACACTAGAGTTGAACTCGCTCTATAAGCTAGTTCAAATAGTTTTACACTAGAGTTGAACTAGCTCTATAGCCTAGTACAAATATTTTTACACTAGAGTTTAACTAGCACTATAAGCTAGTTAAAATAATTTTACCCTAGATTTGAACTAGCTCTATAGCCTAGTACAAATAATTTTACACTATAGTTGAACTAGCTCTATAAGCTAGTTCAAATAATTATACTCTAGAGTTTAACTAGCTCTATAGCCTAGTACAAATAATTTTACACTAGAGTTGAACTTGCTCTATAAGCTAGTTCAAATAATTTTACACTAGAGTTGAACTAGCTCTATTGCCTAGTACAACTAATTTTATACTAGAGTTGAACTAGCTCTATAAGCTAGTTCAAATAATTTTACACTAGAGTTGAACTAGCTCTATAGCCTAGTACAAATAATTTTACACTAGAGTTGAACTAGCTCTATAGCCTAGTACAAATAATTGCACACTAGAGTTGAACTAGCTCTATAAGTTTGTACAAAATTTTTTGAACTAGAGTTGAACTAGCTATATCTGCTAGTTCAACTAAATTTACACTAGAGTTGAACTCGCTCTATAGCCTAGTACAAATATTTTATACTAGAGTTGAACTAGCTCTATAAGCTTGTACGAATAATTTTACACAAGTATTGAACTAGCTCTATAGCCTAGTACAATTTTTTTTGCAATAGAGTTGAACTAGCTCTAAAAGCTAGTTCAAATAATTTTACAGTAGAGTTGAACTAGCTCTATAGCCTAGTACAAATAATTTTACACTAGAGTTAAACTAGCTCTATAGTCTAGTACAAATAACTCTACACTAGAGTTGAACTCGCTCTATAGCCTAGTACAAATAATTGCACACTAGAGTTGAACTAGCTCTATAAGCTTGTACAAAAAAATTTGCACTAGAGTTGAACTAGCTCTAAAAGCTAGTTCAACTAAATTTACACTAGAGTTGAACTCGCTCTATAGCCTAGTACAAATAATTTTACACTAGAGTTAAACTTGCTCTATAAGCTAGTTCAAATAATTTTACTCTAGAGTTTAACTAGCTCTATAGCCTAGTACAAATAATTTTACACTAGAGTTGAACTTGCTCTATAAGCTAGTTCAAATAATTTTACACTAGAGTTGAACTAGCTCTATAAGCTTGTACAAAAAATTTTGCACTAGAGTTGAACTAGCTCTATATGCTAGTTCAACTAAATTTACACTAGAGTTGAACTCGCTCTATAGCCTAGTACAAATATTTTACACTAGAGTTGAACTAGCTCTATAAGCTTGTACGAATAATTTTACACAAGTGTTGAACTAGCTCTATAGCCTAGTACAAATTTTTTTGCAATAGAGTTGAACTAGCTCTAAAAGCTAGTTCAAATAATTTTACAATAGAGTTGAACTAGCTCTATAGCCTAGTACGAATAATTTTACACTAGAGTTAAACTAGCTCTATGGTCTAGTACAAATAACATTACACTAGAGTTGAACTCGCTCTATAATCTAGTTCAAATAATTTTACACTAGAGTTGAACTAGCTCTATAGGCTAGTACAAATAATTTTACACTATAGTTGAACTAGCTCTATAAGCTAGTTCAAATAATTTTACACTAGAGTGGAACTAGCTCTATAGCTTAGTACAAATATTTTTACACTAGAGTTGAACTAGCTCTATAAGCTTGTAAAAATAATTTCACACTAGAGTTGAACTCACTCTATAAGCTAGTTCAAATAATTTTACACTAGAGTTGAACTAGCTCTATAGCCTAGTACAAATATTTTTACACTAGAGTTTAACTAGAACTATAAGCTAGTTAAAATAATTTTACCCTAGATTTGAACTAGCTCTATAGCCTAGTACAAATAATTTTACCCTAGATTTGAACTCACTCTATAAGCTAGTTCAAATAATTTTACTCTAGAGTTGAACTAGCTCTATAGCC
>NW_025225106.1:88241-89152 GCF_018294505.1 Triticum aestivum | reverse complement strand
GCCTAGTACAAATAATTTTATACTAGAGTTGAACTTGCTCTATAAGCTAGTTCAAATAATTTTACACTAGAGTTGAACTAGTTCTATAGCCTAGTACAAATAATTTTACACTAGAGTTGAACTAGCTCTATAGCCTAGTACAAATAATTGCACACTAGAGTTGAACTCGCTCTATAACCTTGTACAAAAAAATTTGCACTAGAGTTGAACTAGCTCTATAAGCTAGTTCAACTAAATTTACACTAGAGTTGAACTCGCTCTATAGCCTAGTAAAATATTTTTACACTAGAGTTGAACTACCTCTATAAGCTTGTACGAATAATTTTACACAAGTGTTGAACTACCTCTATAAGCTCTATAGCCTAGTACAAACTTTTTTGCAATAGAGTTGAACTAGCTCTAAAAGCTAGTTCAAATAATTTTACATTAGAGTTGAACTAGCTCTATAGCCTAGTACAAATAATTTTACACTAGAGTTAAACTAGCTCTATACCGTAGTACAAATAAATTTACACTAGAGTTGAACTAGCTCTATAAGCTAGTTCAAATAATTTTACACTAGAGTGGAACTAGCTCTATAGCTTAGTACAAATATTTTTACACTAGAGTTGCGCTAGCTCTATAAGCTTGTAAAAATAATTTCACACTAGAGTTGAACTCGCTCTATAAGCTAGTTCAAATAATTTTACACTAGAGTTGAACTTGCTCTATAGCCTAGTACAAATATTTTTACACTAGAGTTTAACTAGCTCTATAGCCTAGTACAAATAATTGCACACTAGAGTTGAACTAGCTCTATAAGCTTGTACAAAAAAAATTTCACTAGAGTTGAACTAGCTCTATAAGCTAATTCAACTAAATTTACACTAGAGTTGAACTCACTCTATAGCCTAGTACAAATATTTCTACAC
>NW_025225106.1:86254-88188 GCF_018294505.1 Triticum aestivum | reverse complement strand
AACTAGCTCTATAAGCTAGTTGAAATAATTTTACACTAGAGTGGAACTAGCTCTATAGCTTAGTACAAATATTTTTACACTAGAGTTGCACTTGCTCTATAAGCTTGTAAAAATAATTTCACACTAGAGTTGAACTCGCTCTATAAGCTAGTTCGAATAATTTTACACTAGAGTTGAACTAGCTCTATAGCCTAGTACAAATATTTTTACACTAGAGTTTAACTAGCTCTATAGCCTAGTACAAATAATTGCACACTAGAGTTGAACTAGCTCTATAAGCTTGTACAAATAATTTTACACTAGAGTTGAACTAGCTGTATAGCCTAGTTCAAATAATTTTACACTAGAGTTTAACTAGCTCTATAGCCAAGTACAAATAATTGCACACTAGAGTTGAACTAGCTCTATAAGCTTAGTACAAATAATTTCACACTAGAGTTGAACTCACTCTATAGCCTAGTACAAATATTTCTACACTAGAGTTGAACTAGCTCTATAAGCTAGTTGAAATTATTTTACACTAGAGTGGAACTAGCTCTATAGCTTAGTACAAATATTTTTACACTAGAGTTGCACTAGCTCTATAAGCTTGTAAAAATAATTTCACACTAGAGTTGAACTCGCTCTATAAGCTAGTTCGAATAATTTTACACTAGAGTTGAACTAGCTCTATAGCCTAGTACAAATATTTTTACACTAGAGTTGCACTAGCTCTATAAGCTTGTAAAAATAATTTCACACTAGAGTTGAACTAGCTCTATAAGCTAGTTCAAATAATTTTACACTAGAGTGGAACTAGCTCTATAGCTTAGTACAAATATTTTTACACTAGAGTTGCGCTAGCTCTATAAGCTTGTAAAAATAATTTCACAGTAGAGTTGAACTCGCTCTATAAGCTAGTTCAAATAATTTTACACTAGAGTTGAACTTGCTCTATAGCCTAGTACAAATATTTTTACACTAGAGTTTAACTAGCTCTATAGGCTAGTACAAATAATTGCACACTAGAGTTGAACTAGCTCTATAAGCTTGTACAAAAAAAATTTCACTAGAGTTGAACTAGCTCTATAAGCTAGTTCAACTAAATTTACACTAGAGTTGAACTCACTCTATAGCCTAGTACAAATATTTCTACACTAGAGTTGAACTAGCTCTATAAGCTAGTTGAAATAATTTTACACTAGAGTGGAACTAGCTCTATAGCTTAGTACAAATATTTTTACACTAGAGTTGCACTAGCTCTATAAGCTTGTAAAAATAATTTCACACTAGAGTTGAACTCGCTCTATAAGCTAGTTCGAATAATTTTACACTAGAGTTGAACTAGCTCTATAGCCTAGTACAAATATTTTTACACTAGAGATTAACTAGCTCTATAGCCTAGTACAAATAATTGCACACTAGAGTTGAACTAGCTCTATAAGCTTGTACAAATAATTTTACACTAGAGTTGAACTAGCTCTATAGCCTAGTTCAAATAATTTTACACTAGAGTTTAACTAGCTCTATAGCCTAGTACAAATAATTGCACACTAGAGTTGAACTAGCTCTATAAGCTTAGTACAAATAATTTTACACTAGAGTTGAACTCACTCTATAGCCTAGTACAAATATTTCTACACTAGAGTTGAACTAGCTCTATAAGCTAGTTGAAATAATTTTACACTAGAGTGGAACTAGCTCTATAGCTTAGTACAAATATTTTTACACTAGAGTTGCACTAGCTCTATAAGCTTGTAAAAATAATTTACACTAGAGTTGAACTCGCTCTATAAGCTAGTTCGAATAATTTTACACTAGAGTTGAACTAGCTCTATAGCCTAGTACAAATATTTTTACACTAGAGTTTAACTAGCTCTATAGCCTAGTACAAATAATTGCACACTAGAGTTGAACTAGCTCTATAAGCTAGTTCAAATAATTTTACACTAGAG
>NW_025225106.1:84808-85760 GCF_018294505.1 Triticum aestivum | reverse complement strand
GCACACTAGAGTTGAACTAGCTCTATAAGCTGAGTACAAATAATTTTACACTAGAGTTGAACTCACTCTAGAGCCTAGTACAAATATTTCTACACTAGAGTTGAACTAGCTCTATAAGCTAGTTGAAATAATTTTACACTAGAGTGGAACTAGCTCTATAGCTTAGTACAAATATTTTTACACTAGAGTTGCACTAGCTCTATAAGCTTGTAAAAATAATTTCACACTAGAGTTGAACTCGCTCTATAAGCTAGTTCGAATAATTTTACACTAGAGTTGAACTAGCTCTATAGCCTAGTACAAATATTTTTACACTAGAGTTTAACTAGCTCTATAGCCTAGTACAAATAATTGCACACTAGAGTTGAACTAGCTCTATAAGCTAGTTCAAATTTTTTTGCACTAGAGTTGAACTAGCTCTATAAGCTAGTTCAACTAAATTTACACTAGAGTTGAACTCGCTCTATAGCCTAGTTCAAATATTTTTACACTAGTGTTGAACTAGCTCTATAGCCTAGTACAATTTTTTTTTGCAATAGAGTTGAACTAGCTCTACAAGCTAGTTCAAATAATTTTACAGTAGAGTTGAACTAGCTCTATAGCCTAGTACAAATAATTTTACACTAGAGTTAAACTAGCTCTATACTCTAGTACAAATAACTTTACACTAGAGTTGAACTCTCTCTATAATCTAGTTCAAATAATTTTACACTAGAGTTGAACTAGCTCTATAGTCTAGTACAAATAATTTTACACTAGAGTTGAACTAGTTCTATAAGCTAGTTCAAATAATTTTACACTAGAGTGGAACTAGCTCTATAAGCTTGTAAAAATAATTTCACACTAGAGTTGAACTCACTCTATAAGCTAGTTCAAATAATTTTACAGTAGAGTTGAACTAGCTCTATAGCCTAGTACAAATATTTTGACACTAGAGTTTAACTAGCACTAT
>NW_025225106.1:82632-84676 GCF_018294505.1 Triticum aestivum | reverse complement strand
AGGTCTATAGCCTAGTACAAATAATTTTACACTAGAGTTGAACTTGCTCTATAAGCTAGTTCAAATAATTTTACTCTGGAGTTGAACTAGCTCTATAGCCTAGTACAAATAATTTTACACTAGAGTTGCACTTGCTCTATAATCTTGTTCAAATAATTTTACACTAGAGTTGAACTAGCTCTATTGCCTAGTACAAATAATTTTATACTATAGTTGAACTAGCACTATAAGCTAGTTCAAATAATTTTACACTAGAGTTGAACTAGCTCTATAGCCTAGTACAAATAATTTTACACTAGAGTTGAACTAGCTCTATAGCCTAGTACAAATAATTGCACACTAGAGTTGAACTAGCTCTATAAGCTTGTACAAAAAAATTTGCACTAGAGTTGAACTAGCTCTATAATCTAGTTCAACTAAATTTACACTAGAGTTGAACTCGCTCTATAGCCTAATACAAATATTTTTACACTAGTGTTGAACTAGCTCTATAGCCTAGTACAAATTTTTTTCCAATAGAGTTGAACTAGCTCTAAAAGCTAGTTCAAATAATTTTACAGTAGAGTTGAAATAGCTATATAGCCTAGTACAAATAATTTTACACTAGAGTTAAACTAGCTCTATACCCTAGTACAAATAATTTTACACTAGAGTTGAACTAGCTCTAGAAGCTAGTTCAAATAATTTTACACTAGAGTGGAACTAGCTCCATAAGCTTGTAAAAATAATTTCACACTAGAGTTGAACTCGCTCTATAAGCTAGTTCAAATAATTTTACACTAGAGTTGAACTAGCTCTATAGCCTAGTACAAATATTTTTACACTAGAGTTGAACTAGCTCTATAGCCTAGTACAAATAATTTTACACTAGAGTTGAACTAGCTCTATAGACTAGTACAAATATTTTTACACTAGAGTTGAACTAGCTCTATCAGCTTGTTGAAATAATTTTACACTAGAGTTGAACTAGCTCTATAGCCTAGTACAAATAATTTTACACTAGAGTTGAACTAGCTTTATAGCCTAGTGCAAATAATTTTACAGTAGAGTTGACCTAGCTTTATAAGCTTGTAAAAATAATTTCACACTAGAGTTGAACTCGCTCTATAAGCTAGTTCAAATAATTTTACACTAGAGTGGAACTAGGTATATAGCTCAGTACAAATATTTTTACACTAGAGTTGAACTAGCTCTATAAACTTGTAAAAATAATTTCACACTAGAGTTGAACTCGCTCTATAAGCTAGTTCAAATAATTTTACCCTAGATTCGAACTAGCTCTATAGCCTTGTTAAAATAATTTTACACAAGAGATGAACTTCCTCTATGAGCTAGTTCAAATAATTTTACTCTAGAGTTGTCTAGCTCTATAGCCTAGTACAAATAATTTTACAGTATAGCTGAACTAGCTCTATAAGCTAGTTCAAATAATTTTACACTAGAGTTGAACTAGCTCTATTGCCTAGTACAAATAATTTTATACTGGAGTTGAACTAGCTCTATAAGCTAGTTCAAATAATTTTACACTAGAGTTGAACTAGCTCTATAGCCTAGTACAAATAATTTTACACTAGAGTTGAACTAGCTCTATAGCCTAGTACAAATAATTGCACACTAGAGTTGAACTAGCTCTATAAGCTTGTACGAATAATTTTGCACTAGAGTTGAGCTAGCTCTATAAGCTAGTTCAACTAAATTTACACTAGAGTTGAACTCACTCTATAGCCTAGTACAAATATTTTTACACTAGAGTTGAACTAGCTCTATAAGCATGTACGAATAATTTTACACAAGTGTTGAACTAGCTCTATAGCGTAGTACAAATTTTTTTGCAATAGAGTTGAACTAGCTCTAAAAGCTAGATCATATAATTTTACAGTAGAGTTGAACTAGCTCTATAGCCTAGTACAAATAGTTTTACACTAGCGTTAAACTAGCTTTATAGCCTAGTACAAATAATATTACACTAGAGTTGAACTAGCTCTGTAAGCTAGTTCAAATAATTTTACACTAGAGTTGAACTAGCTCTATAGCCTAGTACAAA
>NW_025225106.1:78863-82622 GCF_018294505.1 Triticum aestivum | reverse complement strand
CTAGCTTTATAAGCTTGTAAAAATAATTTTACACTAGAGTTGAACTAGCTCTATAGCCTAGTACAAATATTTTTACACTAGAGTTTAACTAGCTCTATAGCCTAGTACAAATAATTTTCCACTAGAGTTGAACTAGCTCTATAAGCTAGTTCAAATAATTTTACACTAGAGTGGAACTAGCTATATAGCTTAGTACAAATATTTTTACACTAGAGTTGAACTAGCTCTATAAACTTGAAAAAATAATTTCACACTAGAGTTGAACTCGCTCTATAAGCTAGTTCAAATAATTTCACCCTAGATTCGAACTAGCTCTATAGCCTTGTTAAAATAATTTTACAGAAGAGATGAACTTCCTCTATTAGCTAGTTCAAATAATTTTACTCTAGAGTTGTCTAGCTCTATAGCCTAGTACAAATAAATTTACACTATAGCTGAACTAGCTCTATAAGCTAGTTCAAATAATTTTACACACGAGTTGAACTAGCTCTATTGCCTAGTACAAATAATTTTATACTGGAGTTGAACTAGCTCTATAAGCTAGTTCTAATAATTTTACACTAGAGTTGAACTAGCTCTTTAGCCTAGTACAAATAATTTTACACTAGAGTTGAAGTAGCTCTATAGCCTAGTACAAATAATTGCACACTAGAGTTGAACTAGCTCTATAAGCTTGTACGAATAATTTTGCACTAGAGTTGAGCTAGCTCTATAAGCTAGTTCAACTAAATTTACACTAGAGTTGAACTCACTCTATAGCCTAGTACAAATATTTTTACACTAGAGTTGAACTAGCTCTATAAGCATGTACGAATAATTTTACACAAGTGTTGAACTAGCTCTATAGCGTAGTACAAATTTTTTTGCAATAGAGTTGAACTAGCTCTAAAAGCTAGATCATATAATTTTACAGTAGAGTTGAACTAGCTCTATAGCCTAGTACAAATAGTTTTACACTAGCGTTAAACTAGCTTTATAGCCTAGTACAAATAATATTACACTAGAGTTGAACTAGCTCTGTAAGCTAGTTCAAATAATTTTACACTAGAGTTGAACTAGCTCTATAGCCTAGTACAAAATATTTTACACTAGAGTGGAACAAGCTCTATGAGCTAGTTCAAATATATTTACACTAGAGTTGAACTAGATCTATAGCCTAGTACAAATATTTTTACACTAGAGTTGAACCAGCTCTATAAGCTTGTAAAAATAATTTCACACTAGAGTTGAACTCGCTCTATAAGCTAGTTCAAATAACTTTACACTAGAGTTGAACTAGCTCTATAGCCTAGTACAAATATTTTTACACTAGAGTTTAACTAGCTCTATAGCCTAGTACAAATAATTTTACACTAGAGTTGAACTAGCTCTATAGACTAGTACAAATATTTTTACACTAGAGTTGAACTAGCTCTATAGACTAGTACAAATATTTTTACACTAGAGTTGAACTAGCTCTATCAGCTTGTTGAAATAATTTTACACTAGAGTTGAACTAGCTCTATAGCCTAGTACAAATAATTTTACACTAGAGTTGAAGTAGATCTATAAGCTAGTTCAAATAATTTTACACTAGAGTTGAACAAACTCTATAGCCTAGTACAAATAATTTTACACTAGAGTTGAACTAGCTCTATAAGCTTGTAAAAATAATTTCACACTAGAGTAGAACTCGCTCTATAAGCTAGTTCAAATAATTTTACAATAGTGTTGAACTAGCTTTATAGCCTAGAACAAATATTTTTACACTGGAGTTTAACTAGCTCTATAGCCAAGTACAAATAATTTTACACTGGAGTTGAACTAGCTCTATAGCCTAGTACAAATAATTTTACACTAGAGTTGAACTAGCTCTATAGCCTAGTGCAAATAATTTTACAGTAGAGTTGACCTAGCTTTATAAGCTTGTAAAAATAATTTTACACTAGAGTTGAACTAGCTCTATAGCCTAGTACAAATATTTTTACACTAGAGTTTAACTAGCTCTATAGCCTAGTACAAATAATTTTCCACTAGAGTTGAACTAGCTCTATAAGCTAGTTCAAATAATTTTACACTAGAGTGGAACTAGCTATATAGCTTAGTACAAATATTTTTACACTAGAGTTGAACTAGCTCTATAAACTTGAAAAAATAATTTCACACTAGAGTTGAACTCGCTCTATAAGCTAGTTCAAATAATTTCACCCTAGATTCGAACTAGCTCTATAGCCTTGTTAAAATAATTTTACAGAAGAGATGAACTTCCTCTATTAGCTAGTTCAAATAATTTTACTCTAGAGTTGTCTAGCTCTATAGCCTAGTACAAATAAATTTACACTATAGCTGAACTAGCTCTATAAGCTAGTTCAAATAATTTTACACACGAGTTGAACTAGCTCTATTGCCTAGTACAAATAATTTTATACTGGAGTTGAACTAGCTCTATAAGCTAGTTCTAATAATTTTACACTAGAGTTGAACTAGCTCTTTAGCCTAGTACAAATAATTTTACACTAGAGTTGAAGTAGCTCTATAGCCTAGTACAAATAATTGCACACTAGAGTTGAACTAGCTCTATAAGCTTGTACGAATAATTTTGCACTAGAGTTGAACTAGCTCTATAAGCTAGTTCAACTAAATTTACACTAGAGTTGAACTCGCTCTATAGCCTAGTACAAATATTTTTACACTAGAGTTGAACTAGCTCTATAAGCTTGTACGAATAATTTTACACAAGTGTTGAACTAGCTCTATAGCGTAGTACAAATTTTTTTGCAATAGAGTTGAACTAGCTCTAAGAGCTAGATCATATAATTTTACAGTAGAGTTGAACTAGCTCTATAGCCTAGTACAAATAATTTTACAGTACCGTTAAACTAGCTCTATAGCCTAGTACAAATAGTTTTACACTAGCGTTAAACTAGCTCTATAGCCTAGTACAAATAATTTTACACTAGAGTTGAACTAGCTCTATAAGCTTGTAAAAATAATTTCACAATAGAGTTGAACTCGCTCTATAAGCTAGTTCAAATAATTTTACACTAGAGTTGAACTAGCTCTATAGCCTAGTACAAATATTTTTACACAAGAGTTTAACTAGCTCTATAGCCTAGTATAAATAATTTTACACTAGAGTTGAACTAGCTCTATAGACTAGTACAAATATTTTTACACTGGAGTTGAACTAGCTCTATCAGCTTGTCGAAAGAATTTTACACTAGAGGTGAACTAGCTCTATAGCCGTACAAATAATTTTACACTAGAGTTGAACTAGCTCTATAGCCTAGTACAAATAATTTTACATTAGAGTTGACCTAGCTTTATAAGCTTGTAAAAATAATTTTACACTAGAGTTGAACTAGCTCTATAAGCTTGTACGAATAATTTTGCACTAGAGTTGAGCTAGCTCTATAAGCTAGTTCAACTAAATTTACACTAGAGTTGAACTCACTCTATAGCCTAGTACAAATATTTTTACACTAGAGTTGAACTAGCTCTATAAGCATGTACGAATAATTTTACACAAGTGTTGAACTAGCTCTATAGCGTAGTACAAATTTTTTTGCAATAGAGTTGAACTAGCTCTAAAAGCTAGATCATATAATTTTACAGTAGAGTTGAACTAGCTCTATAGCCTAGTACAAATAGTTTTACACTAGCGTTAAACTAGCTTTATAGCCTAGTACAAATAATATTACACTAGAGTTGAACTAGCTCTGTAAGCTAGTTCAAATAATTTTACACTAGAGTTGAACTAGCTCTATAGCCTAGTACAAA
>NW_025225106.1:78238-78853 GCF_018294505.1 Triticum aestivum | reverse complement strand
CTAGCTTTATAAGCTTGTAAAAATAATTTTACACTAGAGTTGAACTAGCTCTATAGCCTAGTACAAATATTTTTACACTAGAGTTTAACTAGCTCTATAGCCTAGTACAAATAATTTTCCACTAGAGTTGAACTAGCTCTATAAGCTAGTTCAAATAATTTTACACTAGAGTGGAACTAGCTATATAGCTTAGTACAAATATTTTTACACTAGAGTTGAACTAGCTCTATAAACTTGAAAAAATAATTTCACACTAGAGTTGAACTCGCTCTATAAGCTAGTTCAAATAATTTCACCCTAGATTCGAACTAGCTCTATAGCCTTGTTAAAATAATTTTACAGAAGAGATGAACTTCCTCTATTAGCTAGTTCAAATAATTTTACTCTAGAGTTGTCTAGCTCTATAGCCTAGTACAAATAAATTTACACTATAGCTGAACTAGCTCTATAAGCTAGTTCAAATAATTTTACACACGAGTTGAACTAGCTCTATTGCCTAGTACAAATAATTTTATACTGGAGTTGAACTAGCTCTATAAGCTAGTTCTAATAATTTTACACTAGAGTTGAACTAGCTCTTTAGCCTAGTACAAATAATTTTACACTAGAGTTGAA
>NW_025225106.1:75560-78228 GCF_018294505.1 Triticum aestivum | reverse complement strand
ACTAGAGGTGAACTAGCTCTATAGCCGTACAAATAATTTTACACTAGAGTTGAACTAGCTCTATAGCCTAGTACAAATAATTTTACATTAGAGTTGACCTAGCTTTATAAGCTTGTAAAAATAATTTCACACTAGAGGTGAACTCGCTCTATAAGCTAGTTCAAATAATTTTAAACTAGAGATGAACTAGCTCTATAAGCATGTACAAATAATTTTACACTAGAGTTGAACTAACTCTATAGCCTAGTACAAATAATTTTACACTAGAGTTGAAATAGCTCTATAGCCTAGTACAAATAATTTTACACTAGAGTTTAACTAGCACTATAAGCTAGTTAAAATAATCTTACCCTAGATTCGAACTAGCTTTATAGCCTAGTACAAATAATTTTACACTAGAGTTGAACTTGCTCTATAAGCTAGAGCAAATCATTTTACTCTAGAGTTGAACTAGCTCTATAGCCTAGTTCAAATAATTTTACACTATAGCTGAACTAGCTCTATAAGCTAGTTCAAATAATTTTACTCTAGAGTTGAACTAGCTCTATTGCCTAGTACAAATAATTTTATACTAGAGTTGAACTAGCTCTATAAGCTAGTTCAAATAATTTTACACTAGAGTTGAACTAGCTCTATAGCCTAGTACAAATAATTTTACACTAGAGTTGAACTAGCTCTATAGCCTAGTACAAATAATTGCACACTAGAGTTGAACTAGCTCTATAAAGTTATACAAATAATTTTGCACTAGAGTTGAACTAGCTCAGCTAGTTCAACTAAATTTACACTAGAGTTGAAATCGCTCTATAGCCTAGTACAAATATTTTTACACTAGAGTTGAACTAGCTCTATAAGCTTGTACGAAAAATTTTACACAAGTGTTGAACTAGCTCTATAGCGTAGTACAAATTTTTTTGCAATAGAGTTGAACTAGCTCTAAGAGCTAGATCATATAATTTTACAGTAGAGTTGAACTAGCTCTATAGCCTAGTACAAATAATTTTACAGTACCGTTAAACTAGCTCTATAGCCTAGTACAAATAATTTTACACTAGAGTTGAACTAGGTCTATAAGCTAGTTCATGTAATTTTACACTAGAGTGGAACTAGCTCTATAGCTTAGTACAAATATTTTTACACTAGAGTTGAACTAGCTCTATAAGCTTGTAAAAATAATTTCACAATAGAGTTGAACTCGCTCTATAAGCTAGTTCAAATAATTTTACACTAGAGTTGAACTAGCTCTTAAGCCTAGTACAAATATTTTTACACTAGAGTTTAACTAGCTCTATTGCCTAGTATAAATAAATTTACACTAGAGTTGAACTAGCTCTATAGACTAGTACAAATATTTTTACACTAGAGTTGAACTAGCTCTATCAGCTTGTTGAAAGAATTTTGCACTAGAGGTGAACAAGCTCTATAGCCGTACAAATAATTTTACACTAGAGTTGAACTAGCTCTATAGCCTAGTACAAATAATTTTACAGTAGAGTTGACCTAGCTTTATAAGCTTGTAAAAATAATTTCACACTAGAGGTGAACTCGCTCTATAAGCTAGTTCAAATAATTTTAAACTAGAGATGAACTAGCTCTATAAGAATGTACAAATAATTTTACACTAGAGTTGAACTAGCTCTATAGCCTAGTACAAATAATTTTACACTAGAGTTGAAGTAGCTCTATAGCCTAGTACAAATAATTTTACACTAGAGTTTAACTAACACTATAAGCTAGTTAAAATAATCTTACCCTAGATTCGAACTAGCTTTATAGCCTAGTACAAATAATTTTACACTAGAGTTGAACTTGCTCTATAAGCTAGTTCAAATAATTTTACTCTAGAGTTGAACTAGCTCTATTGCCTAGTACAAATAATTTTATACTAGAGTTGAACTAGCGCTATAAGCTAGTTCAAATAATTTTACACTAGAGTTGAACTAGCTCTATAGCCTAGTACAAATAATTTTACACTAGAGTTGAACTAGCTCTATAGCCTAGTACAAATAATTGCACACTAGAGTTGAACTAGCTCTATAAAGTTGTACAAATAATTTTGCACTAGAGTTGCACTAGCTCTATAAGCTAGTTCAACTAAATTTACACTAGAGTTGAACTCGCTCTATAGCCTAGTACAAATATTTATACACTAGAGTTGAACTAGCTCTATAAGCTTGTACGAATAATTTTACACAAGTGTTGAACTAGTAAAAATTTTGCACTAGAGTTGAACTAGCTCTAAAAGCTAGTTCAAATAATTTTATAGTAGAGTTGAACCAGCTCTATAGCCTACTACAAATAATTTTAAACTAGAGTTAACTAGCTCTATAGCCTAGTACAAATAATTTTACACTAGAGTTGAACTAGATCTATAAGCTAGTTCAAATAATTTTACACTAGAGTTGAACAAACTCTATAGCCTAGTACAAATAATTTTACACTAGAGTTGAACTAGCTCTATAAGCTTGTAAAAATAATTTCACACTAGAGTAGAACTCGCTCTATAAGCTAGTTCAAATAATTTTACACTAGTGTTGAACTAGCTCTATAGCCTAGAACAAATATTTTTACACTAGAGTTTAACTAGCTCTATAGCCAAGTACAAATAATTTTACACTAGAGTTGAACTAGCTCTATAGCCTAGTACAAATATTTTTACACTAGAGTT
>NW_025225106.1:61542-75286 GCF_018294505.1 Triticum aestivum | reverse complement strand
ATCTATAAGCTAGTTCAAATAATTTTACACTAGAGTTGAACAAACTCTATAGCCTAGTACAAATAATTTTACACTAGAGTTGAACTAGCTCTATAAGCTTGTAAAAATAATTTCACACTAGAGTAGAACTAGCTCTATAAGCTAGTTCAAATAATTTTACACTAGTGTTGAACTAGCTCTATAGCCTAGAACAAATATTTTTACACTAGAGTTTAACTAGCTCTATAGCCAAGTACAAATAATTTTACACTAGAGTTGAACTAGCTCTATAGCCTAGTACAAATATTTTTACACTAGAGTTGAACTAGCTCTATCAGCTTGTTGAAATAATTTTACACTAGAGTTGAACTAGCTCTATAGCCAAGTACAAATAATTTTACACTAGAGTTGAACTAGATCTATAGCCTACTACAAATAATTTTACAGTAGAGTTGACATAGGTTTATAAGCTTGTGAAAATAATTTCACACTAGAGTTGAACTCGCTCTATAAGCTAGTTCAAATAATTTTACACTAGAGTGGAACTAGCTCTATAGCTTAGTACAAATATTTTTACACTAGAGTTGAACTAGCTCTATAAACTTGTAAAAATAATTTTACACTAGAGTTGAACTAGCTCTATAGCTTAGTACAAATATTTTTACACTAGAGTTGAACTAGCTCTATAAACATGTAAAAATAATTTCACACTAGAGTTGAACTCGCTCTATAAGCTAGTTCAAATAATTTTACCCTAGATTCGAACTAGCTCTATAGCCTTGTTAAAATAATTTTACACAAGAGATGTACTTCGTTTATGAGCTAGTTCAAATAATTTTACTCTAGAGTTGACTAGCTCTATAGCCTAGTACAAATAATTTTACACTATAGCTGAACTAGCTCTATAAGCTAGTTCAAATAATTTTACACTAGAGTTGAACTAGCTCTATTGCCTAGTTGTAGCGACCAGACCTCAAATGGCCTGTGCTGCTGTGCACCAGTGTCATCCCTGGATCAGTAATGTTGACACGCACAGTACAAATGGAGGATTTATAACAGAGTAGCAATCACACACTTATTACATCGAATATCTTCGAAGAGATTAAGTATGATAAATATGGCTTAAGGCCATCTAAAAATGATAACAGCGGAAGACTTGGAAGATAAGTGAGTCCATCAACTCCAGCGGCATCACTAAGTATAAGACCACGACCTAAGGCACCTTACTCGTCGTCTGAAAAGTCTGCAACATGAAACGTTGCAGCCCGAAAACGGGTCAGCACATAGAATATGCTGGCAATGTAGCACATAGAGAGCGATGAATAGTAATAATGCTATACTACATGCATATGTGGCTGGTGGAAAGCTCTATGGTTACATTTTTGCGAAAAGCCAATTTTATCCTACTTCAAAGGAATAAATTTTATTTAACTATCATGGTGGTTGTGAAACATTGAGATGGTTGACAGCATCTCAATCCCAATTAAGAACGTGATTAAACCCAACAAAATTAATTATAAGTATCATGGTGATGAGATTCAAATGATAATCCAGGTACTAGATACTCAAGTTGTCCATAACCGGGGACACGGCTAATCATGATCAGTTTGTACACTCTGCAGAGGTTTGTGCACTTTTCCCACAAGACTCGATCGCCTCCGCTTGATTCTCGCACTGCATGATGTTTGAGAAACGGATGACCGAGACACAGTCTTTCAGAAACAGTCACTCTCTACTCTGGATGGACCGGTACACCTACTTTCCCCTACATCTCCTAGTCCACCTCTTCAAGAGATCCTGTAACCTACTCAGCTATGCTAGAGCCCATAATAGCTTGCGGCTGCACACGGAAGTTTCTAGCATGAAATATCTTATGAGCCCTTTGAGCCTGGGTGGCGGACCTTATACATACAGACAACACTGGGTTCTCCAGGTGCCTCAATCCACCCAGATGTGAGTTTTAGTTGCCACCTTAAGTTGAACCATTATTAAGAATCTCACATCTGTCATGAATATCTCTCAAACCCAAACCACGTCTACGCATAGCACGGCGATATAATATCAACGTAGAAGTAACTCCCAAGGGTTTGATAAAAGAAACAGGTAATAGGTACTACCTCAACTACTTCCCAATACCCACAGTTTAATTAGATCCTAATCATGCAATGTGTTTGAGGAAATAGATCTAATGCAATAAAACTGGGTATGAACGGGGTATGATCAAAGTGTTACTTGCCTTGCTGATGATCCCCAAAACCTAGCGAGTCGAAGTAACAAGCGGCACACTCCGGGTACTCTATCGCAAACAAACAAGCATACAATCAGTACTCATCTAATGCACAGATAAAATTCGAATGAAAAATCCAACCAGAAAGTTCAACTTAAGAACACCGGTTTGCAAAAAGAATCAACTCGAAAGAAGCAACGAAAGTTAAACGGCGGAAGAAAGAAACTTCGTTTGCTAATCTGGGTCTAGGTCAAATTTTACTGTAGCAAAAACTTGTTTGAGTAGGTTAAACGGAAAGAGAATTTCGAGACGAAACTCTAGGCGCTTGAATCACCTGATTCCGATAAACGAGCGAGAAGTTAAACAGAAACGAAGATTCGATCAGAAATCGAATCTTAGAAAATAACGAGAAAAATCCGCCGAAAAAGAAAAACGGACGAACGGTTAAAGAACGGACGTTCGTTAACAGAGAAAAACCGACGAACGCGTTCGTTGAAACGAACGGTTCGGTGAACGCTCGTAAAATAAGAAAACCGAGAAAAAACCGATCTAGAGTTTTTTTTAAACAAAAGGTTTTTTTTTAGAAAACCGGTCAACACGACGGGAACGGCGGCGGCAGTACCTCGACGGGGCTCGCTCCGGCGAGGGCTCCGGCGGGCGCGGCTCGGCGGCGGGGTGCGGGGCTCGGGGGCGGAGGCTCCGGCGGCGAGGGGGCTCCGGCTCGGGGGCTCCCGGCGGCGGGCGGCGAGGCAAAAGGCGGGCGGCGGCGGGGCTAGATGCGGCGGCGGCGGCGGCTCCTCCGGCGATGGTGGCGGCGAAAACGGAGGGGGGGGCTATATATAGCAAGGGGGGTGCTAGGAGGCTTGGGGAAGGGGGCAGGCTCGGGAGGCGTGCGGGCGGCGGACTCCGGCGGCCCGTCGGCGTGCGGGAGGAGGAAGGCGACGGGGCGGGCCAGCCTGGCTTCGGCTGGGCCTCGGCCCAGTCGGGCAAGCGCGTTTTTTTTAAATAAGTTCCGCGAAGAAAATTGCATAGAAAAATAAATAAAAATCAGACAAATACGAAATAAATTTTCCCCGTCTAGTTAGAAAATCTAAAATAGGGTGAACATTTTTAAAATCAAAAATAAATATTTTGAAACATGCATATTTTTTTAAATGCAATAAAAATTGCAAATAAATCGAAATAAATTCCAAATAATGTTTTTAACATTTTTCCTCCAGTATTTCAATTGTTTTGGAGCAGTCATATTTTCTCCTCTCGTTTATCTTAAAAATGAAATATTTTTCCGGAGAGAAAAATAATTAAAAATCCCAATCCTCGTTTGAAAAATCAAATAAGAAAATTCGAGAAAATCCCCAACTCTCTCCGAGGGTCCTTGAGTTGCTTAGGATTTATCGAGGATTTGTCAAAATGCAATAAAACATGATATGCAATGATGATCTATGTATAACATTCCAAATTGAAAATTTGGGATGTTACAAACCTACCCCCCTTAAGATGAATCTCGCCCTCGAGATTCGGGTTGGCTAGAAAACAGGTGGGAGTGGTTTTTCCGTAGATCTTCCTCCCGCTCCCAGGTGGCCTCATCTTCTGTGTGGTGACTCCACTGAACTTTGCAAAACTTGATAACCTTGCTGCGGGTAACTCGGCTGGCTTACTCGAGAATCTTAACAGGTTTCTCCTCATAAGTCAAATCACTTTCCAACTGAATCGCTTCCAGTGGCACAGTATCTCTCAGTGGTATCTCAGCCATCTCTGCGTGGCACTTCTTCAACTGTGAAACATGAAATACATCATGTACTTCAGACAATCCTTCGGGCAATTCCAGCTTGTAAGCAACTTCTCCCATACATTCCAACACTCTGTGTGGTCCGATAAAACGAGGCGCTAACTTTCCCTTAACTCCAAAGCGCTTCACTCCTCGAAGTGGTGATACTCGAAGATACACTCTGTCTCCGACTTCATGAACGGTCTCCTTGCGTTTAGAATCAGCATAGCTCTTCTGCCTGGACTGGGCTACCTTGAGCCTATCGCGAATCAACCTTACTTTGTGTTCAGACTCCTTAATCAAATCTGGTCCAAACAACTGACGGTCTCCAACTTCGTCCCATAACAACGGTGTTCTACACCTCCTTCCGTACAAAGCTTCGAAAGGGGCCATCTTCAAACTGGTTTGATAACTGTTGTTATATGAAAACTCTGCATATGGCAAATTGTCGTCCCAACTAGATCCATAATCTAGCGCACATGCTCTCAACATGTCCTCCAAAATCTGGTTGACTCTCTCGGTCTGTCCATCTGTCTGTGGGTGAAATGCTGTACTAAATTCCAGCCTGGTTCGCAATGTTTCATGTAACTGCTTCCAAAACTTCGAGGTAAATTGGGTTCCTCTGTCTGATACAATAGTCCTCGGAACTCCATGCAAACATACTATCCTGGTCATGTATAGCTTTGCCAACTTAGCACTGGTGTAGGTGGTCTTCACTGGAATAAAATGAGCTACTTTCGTCAAACGGTCTACTACAACCCATATCGAGTCATAGCCTGAACGAGTCTTTGGTAATCCTGTGATAAAATCCATGCCTATTTTATCCCACTTCCATTCGGGTATCGGCAATGGTTGTAGCAATCCTGCTAGCTTCTGATGCTCTGCCTTGACTCTCTGACATACATCACAAACTGCTACATACTCCGCAATATCCTTCTTCATTCCGGTCCACCAGAAAATATTCTTCAAATCCAAATACATCTTGGTATTCCCTGGGTGAATCGAGTACGGTGAATCATGGGCTTCTCGCAAAATCAACTTCCTGATCTCCGGATCATTTGGTACATATACACGGTCTTCAAACCATAAGGTATCGTGCTCATCTTCACGAAATCCCTTGGCTTTTCCTTTGCTCAACTTCTCCTTTATCTCTTCAATCTCCTTATCTATCTTCTGAGCTTCTCTGATCTTTTCCATCAAGGTAGACTGAATCTCCAATGTCGCTAAATAGCCTCTAGGGACTATCTCCAAGCATAGCTCGCGAAGGTCCTCGGCTAACTCCTAAGGTAATTCTCCTGTCATGAGGGTGCTGATATGACTCTTGCGGCTCAACGCGTCTGCTACTACGTTAGCCTTTCCGGGGTGATAATGCAATCTCATATCATAGTCTTTGATGAGCTCCAACCATCTCCTCTGTCTGAGGTTTAACTCCTTCTGCGTGAAAATGTACTTCAAACTCTTGTGATCCGTGTACACCTCACAATGGTTTCCGATGAGAAAATGTCTCCATGTCTTCAATGCATGCACCACAGCTGCTAATTCCAAATCATGCGTAGCATAATTCTTCTCATGGGGTTTAAGTTGTCGTGAAGCATACGAAACAACTCTTCCTTCCTGCATAAGCACTGCTCCAAGTCCTCGACGAGAAGCGTCGCAATAAACTTCATAGTCCTTGCGTTGATCTAGCAGAATCCACACGGTTGAGGTAACCAATCGTTTCTTCAACTCCTGGAAACTAGCTTCACAATCCTCAGTCCAATTAAACTTGGTGTCCTTCTTCAATAGCTCAGTCATGGCTTAGCAATCCTTGAGAAATTTTCGATAAATCTAAGGTAGTATCCTGCGAGTCCAAGAAAACTCCGGATTTCTCCAACTGTCGTGGGTGATTCCCAACTTGTCACTGTGTCAACCTTGGTAGGGTCTACTGCTATTCCTTCTCCAGAAATAACATGACCAAGGAATCCAACTTCCTTCAACCAAAACTCACATTTGCTGAACTTGGCATATAGCTGATGTTCTCTGAGCTTCTCAAGTACCAATCGCAAATGCTCCTCATGCTCTTCTTCATCCTTGGAAAAGATTAAAATATCATCAATGAACACCACGACGAACTTATCCAAAAACTCCATAAACACTTTGTTCATCAGGTTCATGAAATAGGCCGGTGCGTTAGTCAGTCCAAATGACATAACGGTATACTCATACAATCCATATCTGGTGGTAAATGCTGTCTTGGGTATATCCTGCTCTCGAATCTTTAACTGATGGTATCCCGATCATAGATCGATCTTTGAAAATACTTTAGCTCCTTGCAGGCGGTCAAACAAATCATTGATCATCGGCAGCGGGTACTTGTTTTTGATGGTCACTTCATTCAATCCTCGGTAATCAACAACCATCCTTAGTGATCCATCTTTCTTCTCCACTAGAAGTACTGGTGATCCCCAAGGTGACGAACTTGGGCGAATATAGCCTTTATCCAGTAACTCCTTGATCTGCTTCTTAATTTCCTCCAAATCCTTTGCGGGCATCATGTACGGTCTCTTAGATATTGGCCCTGTGCCTGGCAAAAGTTCAATCAAGAACTCAATGTCTCTATCTGGTGGCATGCCTGGCAACTCTTCTGGAAATACATCCGGATAGTCCTTCACCGCTGGTACTTCCTCCTGTACAACTCCTGATAAGGAATTTACTTGAGTCCTCTTCGGCATATGCCTGGATACATACTTGATCCTTTTTCCTTCTGGGGTGGTAAGCAAAATCGTCTTGCTGGCACAATCGATGTTTCCTCCATACAACGATAGCCAATCCATTCCCAGAATCACATCCAAACCTTGCGATTCCAAAACAATGAGGTCTGATGGGAAAACATGCCTTCCCATGGCGAATGGTATCTGAAAACATCCTTGGGTGGCCATATACTCTGCTCCTGGCGAGGTTACTAACATGGGGCTTTTGAGAACTTGGGTGGACATCTTAAACTTGTCTACGAATCCCCTTGATATGTATGAATGCGATGCACCAGTATCAAAAAGAACGGTTGCAGTAAATGACTTAACCAAAAACTTACCTATTACTGCATCAGGATGAGCTTCAATCTCCTCCACGCTCACGTGGTTCACATGTCCTTTGTTGAACGGGTTCGGCTTCTTCCCAGAGCTTCCATTGCCATTTCCATTTTGGGCTTCGGGACAATCAGTAGCATAATGTCCATTCTTCTGGCACTTAAAACAAGTAATGTGACTTAGATCTCTCTTGGTTGGGGTAGATGGGTTGGTGCGGTTCTGTCCGTTTCCTCCTCCATTCCCATTACCATTCTTGGAGCCATTATGGTTGTGCGAACTACCTCCTCCATGGGTATGCTGAAACTGTCCTCCCGACTTCGGGGTAAATCGTGGCTTCTGCTGGGCTCCAGAATTATACTTCCCTTGTCCATACTTCCTTTTGCGGTTTTCGATCTATTGTTGCTTCCCTTCTATCATGAGAGCTCTATCTACCAGCTCTTGGTAGTTGTTGAAGGTTGCTACCATCAACTGCATACTTAGCTCGTCATTCAATCCTTCCAGAAACTTCTCCTGCTTGGCTGCATCCGTAGCAACGTCATCTGGTGCATAACGTGCTAACTTACTGAAATCTTCCACATACTGGCCTACGGTGCGTCCTCCTTGGCGTAGGTTACGAAACTCACGTTTCTTCATAGCCATAGCTCCTGCTGAAACATGAGCTGTACGGAAAGCTTGCTGAAACTGGTCCCATGTGAAAGTGTCAATGGGGTGCGTGGCTGTATAATTTTCCCACCATGATGCTGCGGGTCCATCAAGCTGATGTGCGGCAAAACGCACTCTTTCCGCATCTGTGCATCCTGCAGTGGTCAACTCCCTTCCAACTTTGCGGAGCCAATCATCTGCTACAATCGGCTCGGTGCTACTGGAAAACACCGGCGGGTTTAGCCTTAAGAAACGGGCTAGGTGATCAACAGGTTGTGGTGGCGGTGGGTTGTTGTTGTTGTTGCCTTGGTTCTGAACTAACACTTGCATCAAGGCATTCTGTTGCTGAATCAACTGGGTGATCTCTGTCGGGAAAACAAATCCGGTGTCGCGTCTCGGAGGCATCTTATGAGTTTAGAAAAGATGAGAATTAGGAATAGAATGAGGTCTAGAGAGAAAACACTACCCATATGCTCATGAGGCAAATTCAATCAATATCACTCAATGAATCCAAACAAGGCAAAACAATCGATCTAACTAGCGTTACAAAGTGCTTGAACTATACTATTCAATGGGGGAAAACTACTACTGATATGGGGGTCTACTAAAAATTCTGATCCGTTGAAGACTCCATGATGTCTGCTCCAGCTTCATCAATCCATTCGTCTTCACTTGGTTCCGAGTCGGTGTCGTCAATGATGATGTAGTTATTCGGACAAGTGCATTCGTCGACTTTTGCTTTTGGCACTGGATTTCCCATGAATGCTCTAATCTTATTCTCCAGGTCGTCAATCTTCCCTACTAGTGCGTTGATTTCCTCCAAATAATCTTCGCGTGTAGTCTTGAGTTCTTCTTGGAGTTCCTTGATCTCCGTGAATGCCTTCTTCAGTTCTTCCTTGTCCGTGCATATCTGGTTCTCCTGGCGTCGAATATGTTGGTTCTGCTCCTGGATGAAAGCTGTAATTGATCCATCCTTCTTGGTCTTGATCATCTCCCATTGCGCGTCTCGACGTCCACAAATTTGATAAATTGTATCCTTAAGCTCCTGGTGGTAGACTTCTCCAATGCGTCCCATGGCGATATGTGCGGCCATGCTCTTCCCTAAACTCCAAGTTGGTGCTTCGAAAACCAATCTTATGGGTTCCGTAATTGGCGCAAACGTCCTTCCTGGAATGATAACTTGAATCTTCCAGCTCTCCTCTTCAGGTAAGGTAGCGTTGCAGGTTCCGGTGACGCTTGGTATTCCTATGTTCAAGTACTTGGTGACTTCCTTCAGGTGTCGTCCAAATGGCGTGTCTTCGTCGGGTTGCATGAACTTGCTCCTTGCATTCACCATTCCTAAAAGAGTAGAAAGTGGAGAGGAGTCAGAAATGAGGAGAGAGAAGTTTTCTAGGGCTTTAAGCTTAGTGGTCGTGTCCTACAGTCAGCGTGTGCTCTGATACCAACTTTGTAGCGACCAGACCTCAAATGGCCTGTGCTGCTGTGCACCAGTGTCATCCCTGGATCAGTAATGCTGACACGCACAGTACAAATGGAGGATTTATAACAGAGTAGCAATCACACACTTATTACATCGAATATCTCCGAAGAGATTAAGTATGATAAATATGGCTTAAGGCCATCTAAAAACGATAACAGCGGAAGACTTGGAAGATAAGTGAGTCCATCAACTCCAGCGGCATCACTGAGTATAAGACCACGACCTAAGGCACCTTACTCGTCGTCTGAAAAGTCTGCAACATGAAACGTTGCAGCCCGAAAACGGGTCAGCACATAGAATATGCTGGCAATGTAGCACATAGAGAGCAATGAACAGTAATAATGCTATACTACATGCATATGTGGCTGGTGGAAAGCTCTATGGTTACATTTTTGCGAAAAGCCAATTTTATCCTACTTCAAAGGAATAAATTTTATTTAACTATCATGGTGGTTGTGAAACATTGAGATGGTTGACAGCATCTCAATCCCAATTAAGAACGTGATTAAACCCAACAAAATTAATTATAAGTATCATGGTGATGAGATTCAAATGATAATCCAAGTACTAGATACTCAAGTTGTCCATAACCGGGGACACGGCTAATCATGATCAGTTTGTACACTCTGCAGAGGTTTGTGCACTTTTCCCACAAGACTCGATCGCCTCCACTTGATTCTCGCACTGCATGATGTTTGAGAAACGGATGACCGAGACACAGTCTTTCAGAAACAGTCACTCTCTACTCTGGATGGACCGGTACACCTACTTTCCCCTACATCTCCTAGTCCACCTCTTCAAGAGATCCTGTAACCTACTCAGCTATGCTAGAGCCCATAATAGCTTGCGGCTGCACACGGAAGTTTCTAGCATGAAATATCTTATGATCCCTTTGAGCCTGGGTGGCGGACCTTATACATACAGACAACACTGGGTTCTCCAGGTGCCTCAATCCACCCAGATGTGAGTTTTAGTTGCCACCTTAAGTTGAACCATTATTAAGAATCTCACATCTGTCATGAATATCTCTCAAACCCAAACCACGTCTACGCATAGCACGGCGATATAATATCAACGTAGAAGTAACTCCCAAGGGTTTGATAAAAGAAACAGGTAATAGGTACTACCTCAACTACTTCCCAATACCCACAGTTTAATTAGATCCTAATCATGCAATGTGTTTGATGAAATAGATCTAATGCAATAAAACTGGGTATGAACGGGGTATGATCAAAGTGTTACTTGCCTTGCTGATGATCCGCAAAACCTAGCGAGTCGAAGTAACAAGCGGCACACTCCGGGTACTCTATCGCAAACAAACAAGCATACAATCAGTACTCATCTAATGCACAGATAAAATTCGAATGAAAAATCCAACCAGAAAGTTCAACTTAAGAACTCCGGTTTGCAAAAAGAATCAACTCGAAAGAAGCAACGAAAGTTAAACGGCGGAAGAAAGAAACTTCGTTTGCTAATCTGGGTCTAGGTCAAATTTTACTGTAGCAAAAACTTGTTTGAGTAGGTTAAACAGAAAGAGAATTTCGAGACGAAACTCTAGGCGCTTGAATCACCTGATTCCGATAAACGAGCGAGAAGTTAAACAGAAACGAAGATTCGATCAGAAATCGAATCTGAGAAAATAACGAGAAAAATCCGGCGTAAAAGAAAAACGGACGAACAGTTAAAGAACGGACGTTCGTTAACAGAGAAAAACCGACGAACGCGTTCGTTGAAACGAACGGTTCGGTGAACGCTCGTAAAATAAGAAAACCGAGAAAAAAACCGATCTAGGGTTTTTTTTAAACAAAAGGTTTTTTTTTTAGAAAACCGGTCAACACGACGGGAATGGCGGCGGCAGTACCTCGACGGGGCTCGCTCCGGCGAGGGCTCCGGCGGGCGCGGCTCGGCGGCGGGGTGCGGGGCTCGAGGGCTGAGGCTCCGGCGGCGAGGGGGCTCCGGCTCGGGGGCTCCCGGCGACGGGCGGCGAGGCAAAAGGCGGGCGGCGGCGGGGCTAGATGCGGCGGCGGCGGCTCCTCCGGCGATGGTGGTGGCGAAAACGGAGGGGGGGCTATATATAGCAAGGGGGTGCTAGGAGGCTTGGGGAAGGGGTCGGGCTCGGGAGGCGTGCGGGCGGCGGACTCCGGCGGTGCGTCGGCGTGCGGGAGGAGGAAGGCGACGGGGCTGGCCGGCCTGGCTTCGGCTGGGCCTCGGCCCAGTCGGGCAAGCGCGTTTTTTTATTTAAATAAGTTCCGCGAAGAAAATTGCATAGAAAAATAAATAAAAATCAGAAAAATACGAAATAAATTTTCCCCGTCTAGTTAGAAAATCTAGAATAGGGTGAACATTTTTAAAATCAAAAATAAATATTTTGAAACATGCATATTTTTTAAATGCAATAAAAATTGCAAATAAATTCCAAATAATGTTTTTAACATTTTTCCTCCAGTATTTCAATTGTTTTGGAGAAGTCATATTTTCTCCTCTCGTTTATCTTAAAAATGAAATATTTTTCCGGAGGGAAAAATAATTAAAAATCCCAATCCTTGTTTGAAAAATCAAATAAGAAAATTCGAGAAAATCCCCAACTCTCTCCGAGGGTCCATGAGTTGCTTAGGATTTATCGAGGATTTGTCAAAATGCAATAAAACATGATATGCAATAATGATCTATGTATAACATTCCAAATTGAAAATTTGGGATGTTACACTAGTACAAATAATTTTATACTAGAGTTGAACTAGCTCTATAAGCTAGTTCAAATAATTTTACACTACAGTTGAACTAGCTCTATAGCCTAGTACAAATAATTTTACACTAGAGTTGAACTAGCTCTATAGCCTAGTACAAATAATTGCACACTAGAGTTGAACTAGCTCTATAAGCTTGTACGAATAATTTTGCACTAGAGATGAACTAGCTCTATAAGCTAGTTCAACTAAATTTACAATAGAGTTGAACTCGCTCTATAGCCTAGTACAAATATTTTTACACTAGAGTTGAACTAGCTCTATAAGCTTGTACGAATAATTTTACACAAGTGTTGAACTAGCTCTATAGCATAGTACAAATTTTTTTGCAATAGAGTTGAACTAGCTCTAAGAGCTAGATCATATAATTTTACAGTAGAGTTGAACTAGCTCTATAGCCTAGTACAAATAGTTTTACACTAGCGTTAAACTAGCTCTATAGCATAGTACAAATAATTTTACACTAGAGTTTAGCTAACACTATAAGCTAGTTAAAATAATCTTACCCTAGATTCGAACTAGCTTTATAGCCTAGTACAAATAATTTTACACTAGAGTTGAACTTGCTCTATAAGCTAGTTCAAATAATTTTACTCTAGAGTTGAACTAGCTCTATAGCCTAGTTCAAATAATTTTACACTATAGCTGAACTAGCTCTATAAGCTAGTTCAAATAATTTTACTCTAGAGTTGAACTAGCTCTATTGCCTAGTACAAATTATTTTATACTAGAGTTGAACTAGCTCTATAAGCTAGTTCAAATAATTTTACACTAGAGTTGAACTAGCTCTATAGCCTAGTACAAATAATTTTACACTAGAGTTGAACTAGCTCTATAGCCTAGTACAAATAATTGCACACTAGAGTTGAACTAGCTCTATAAGCGGGTACAAATAATATTGCACTAGAGTTGAACTAGCTCTATAAGCTAGTTCAACTAAATTTACACTAGAGTTGAACTTGCTCTATAGCCAAGTACAAATATTTTTATACAAGAGTTGAACTAGCTCTATAAGCTTGTGCGAATAATTTTACACAAGTGTTGAACTAGCTCAATAGCCTAGTACAATTTTTTTGCAATAGAGTTGAACTAGCTCTAATAGCTAGTTCAAATAATTTTACAGTAGAGTTGAACTAGCTCTATAGCCTAGTACAAATAATTTTACACTAGCGTTAAACTAGCTCTACAGCCTAGTACAAATAATTTTACACTAGAGTTGAACTAGCTCTATAAGCTAGTTCAACTAAATTTACAATAGAGTTGAACTCGCTCTATAGCCTAGTACAAATATTTTTACACTAGAGTTGAACTAGCTCTATAAGCATGTACGAATAATTTTACACAAGCGTTGAACTAGCTGTATAGCGTAGTACAATTTTTTTTGCAATAGAGTTGAACTAGCTCTAAGAGCTAGATCATATAATTTAAAGTAGAGTTGAACTAGCTCTATAGCCTAGTACAAATAGTTTTACACTAGCGTTAAACTAGAGTTGAACTAGTACTATAGCCTAGTACAAATAATTTTACACTAGAGTTGAAGTAGCTCTATAGCATAGTACAAATAATTTTACACTAGAGTTTAACTACACTATAAGCTAGTTAAAATAATTTTATACTAGAGTTGAACTAGCTCTATAAGCTAGTACAAATAATTTTACACTAGAGTTGAACTTGCTCTATAAGCTATTTCAAATAATTTTACTCTAGAGTTGAACTAGCTCTATAGCCTAGTTCAAATAATTTTACACTATAGCTGAACTAGATCTATAAGCTAGTTCAAATAATTTTACTCTAGAGTTGAACTAGCTCTATTGCCTAGTACAAATAATTTTATAC
>NW_025225106.1:60895-61457 GCF_018294505.1 Triticum aestivum | reverse complement strand
TTTTACACTAGAGTATAACTAGCACTATAAGCTAGTTAAAATAATCTTACCCTAGATTCGAACTAGCTCTATAGCCTAGTACAAATAATTTTACACTAGAGTTGAACTTGCTCTATAAGCTAGTTCAAATAATTTTACTCTAGAGCTGAACTAGCTCTATAGCCTAGTACAAATAATTTTACACTATACCTGAACTAGCTCTATAAGCTAGTTCAAATAATTTTACTCTAGAGTTGAACTAGCTCTATTGCCTAGTACAAATAATTTTATACTAGAGTTGAACTAGCTCTATAAGCTAGTTCAAATAATTTTACATTAGAGTTGAACTAGCTCTATAGCCTAGTACAAATAATTTTACACTAGAGTTGAACTAGCTCTATAGCCTAGTACAAATAATTGCACAATAGAGTTGAACTAGCTCTATAAGCTTGTACAAATAATTTTGCACTAGAGTTGAACTAGCTCTATAAGCTAGTTCAACTAAATTTTCACTAGAGTTGAACTCGCTCTATAGCCTAGTACAAACATTTTTACACTAGAGTTGAACTAGCTATATAAGCTT
>NW_025225106.1:59708-60648 GCF_018294505.1 Triticum aestivum | reverse complement strand
AACTAGCTCTATAGACTAGTACAAATATTTTTGCACTAGAGTTGAACTAGCTCTATCAGCTTGTTGAAATAATTTTACACTAGAGTTGAACTAGCTCTATAGCCGTACAAATAATTTTACACTAGAGTTGAACTAGCTCTATAGCCTAGTACAAATAATTTTACAGTCGAGTTGACCTAGCTTTATAAGCTTGTAAAAATAATTTCATACTAGAGGTGAACTCGCTCTATAAGCTAGTTCAAATAATTTTAAACTAGAGATGAACTAGCTCTATAAGCTTCTACAAATAATTTTACACTAGAATTGAACTAGCTCTATAGCCTAGTACAAATAATTTTACACTAGAGTTTAACTAGCTCTATAGCCTAGTACAAATATTTTTACACTAGAGTATAACTAGCACTATAAGCTAGTTAAAATAATCTTACCCTAGATTCGAACTAGCTCTATAGCCTAGTACAAATAATTTTACACTAGAGTTGAACTTGCTCTATAAGCTAGTTCAAATAATTTTACTCTAGAGCTGAACTAGCTCTATAGCCTAGTACAAATAATTTTACACTATACCTGAACTAGCTCTATAAGCTAGTTCAAATAATTTTACTCTAGAGTTGAACTAGCTCTATTGCCTAGTACAAATAATTTTATACTAGAGTTGAACTAGCTCTATAAGCTAGTTCAAATAATTTTACATTAGAGTTGAACTAGCTCTATAGCCTAGTACAAATAATTTTACACTAGAGTTGAACTAGCTCTATAGCCTAGTACAAATAATTGCACAATAGAGTTGAACTAGCTCTATAAGCTTGTACAAATAATTTTGCACTAGAGTTGAACTAGCTCTATAAGCTAGTTCAACTAAATTTTCACTAGAGTTGAACTCGCTCTATAGCCTAGTACAAACATTTTTACACTAGAGTTGAACTAGCTATATAAGCTT
>NW_025225106.1:36885-59694 GCF_018294505.1 Triticum aestivum | reverse complement strand
TTTTACACTAGAGTATAACTAGCACTATAAGCTAGTTAAAATAATCTTACCCTAGATTCGAACTAGCTCTATAGCCTAGTACAAATAATTTTACACTAGAGTTGAACTTGCTCTATAAGCTAGTTCAAATAATTTTACTCTAGAGCTGAACTAGCTCTATAGCCTAGTACAAATAATTTTACACTATACCTGAACTAGCTCTATAAGCTAGTTCAAATAATTTTACTCTAGAGTTGAACTAGCTCTATTGCCTAGTACAAATAATTTTATACTAGAGTTGAACTAGCTCTATAAGCTAGTTCAAATAATTTTACATTAGAGTTGAACTAGCTCTATAGCCTAGTACAAATAATTTTACACTAGAGTTGAACGAGCTCTATAGCCTAGTACAAATAATTGCACAATAGAGTTGAACTAGCTCTATAAGCTTGTACAAATAATTTTGCACTAGAGTTGAACTAGCTCTATAAGCTAGTTCAACTAAATTTTCACTAGAGTTGAACTCGCTCTATAGCCTAGTACAAACATTTTTACACTAGAGTTGAACTAGCTATATAAGCTTGTACGAATAATTTTACACAAGTGTTGAACTAGCTCTATAGCCTAGTACACAAAAATTTGCACTAGAGTTGAACTAGCTCTAAAAGCTAGTTCGAATAATTTTACAGTAGAGTTGAACTAGCTCTATAGCCTACTACAAATATTTTTAAACTAGAGTTAAACTAGCTGTATAGCCTAGTACAAATAATTTTACACTAGAGTTGAACTAGCTCTATAAGCTAGTTCAAATAATTTTACACTAGAGTTGAACTAACTCTATAGCCTAGTACAAATAATTTTACACTAGAGTTGAACTAGCTCTATAAGCTTGTAAAAATAATTTCACACTAGAGTTGAACTCGCTCTATAAGCTAGTTCAAATACTTTTACACTAGAGTTGTACTAGCTCTATAAGCTTATACAAATAATTTTACACTAGAGTTGAACTAGCTCTATAGCCTAGTACAAATAATTTTACACTAGAGTTGAACTAGCTCTATAGCCTAGTACAAATATTTTTACACTAGAGTTGAACTAGCTCTATAAGCTAGTTAAAAAAATTACCCTAGATTTGAACAAGCTCTATAGCCTAGTACCAATAATTTTACACTGGAGTTGAACTAGCTCTATAAGCTAGTTCAAATAATTTTACACTAGAGTTGAAATAGCTCTAGAGCCTAGTACAAATTGTCGGTAGAAACGACACCTATGGGATCACTAGATTCCCTTCTACGGTTGGTGGGCGCGGGGTCGTGAGAAGAGAAGGTCTAACAGGAAGCACACGGATCGTTTACCCAGGTTCGGGCCGCGAGGATGCGTAATACCCTAGCCTGCTTTGGTGGATGTATCGAGTGTTCTGGTGTTCTTGAGCTAGCTACGGGGTGCAACTTGCCTAAAAGAGCCGAATCCCTCTCCAATATGCCATGGGCCTCCTTTTATAGTCGAAAGGGGTTGCCACCGTGGCACACAGGAGGTGGAAAGGTCTACAGCGCTGCGAGCTTATCGCCCGTATTACAGGACAAGACGCATTTAATGCGTCGCTTAGGTGTCCCTAAGCTTTACCGGGGACGGGACTGAGGCCTGTCCCGTCCGTCGCCGCCTCGCCACTACAAGAAACCTGTTAATCGATGACAGTCATGGATCAATGAAAAACCGTCGTGGATGCGCAGACGTGACGGACTTGAAATCCGTCATGTATATCACGTCATAATTTGGCACAGTACCTTCCTTGACGGTTTTTGGCCGTTATAGATCTGTCCCTAGGCTCACCGGGCCCAATATTCCAAGACAGACTAAGTCGTCACAGATATACATGACATGGTAGCAGCATGGACCTGAGGTGGCGTCTACGTGGATCAGACATGGCAGCCAACATGGCCCATGTAGTAACAAGCCCAATTAAGGTTTTAGCCCAATAATTTTGGTCCAGTCCAACCCATTAGCCACTTACTTTAGTTCTACCCATTAGAATACCTATTCTTTTAGTCCAACCATTAGCCCATTTTTTTCCAGCGTGATTTTTCATGCGACCCAATTTGCAACAAGACAAATTCATTCACACAATAGCATCTGGTCGTAAGAAAATACAAACTTCCAACAATCTAGACTGATTTCTGAAAACAAATATTTGTATCAAAACATCACATACATATCTAGAAAGAACTATAAGCATTATTTTTAAAAATTTCGAGTAAATATACTACTAGCTGGATTTAATCTCCAACACTACACCACTAATGCTTCCAGGTAGTTATTCGAGGCTAAGTAATTCCTGCTAAAAACTTCAATCTCCAGCTGAGTGCCAACCTGCATAGAATCCAAAACATATACAAAATTATAGTAAGTAATAACAGCCAGCCCCCAAATGAATCTAGAGAGTAATGATATAGTTGCTTTTCCAAGTAATTTTTAAGCAAAGGATGGAGACATCATTTCTTATTCATCAAGTACCACAAAAAATCAAGTTTATATACACTGATAGGGCTTGGTCTATCAAAACAGATGGTCCATGCAATATAGTATGGGTCATACACTACAGGATGGTTCACACAATACAATGTACTGTAGTTTCTAGTTAGAAAACCAGAAAAAGTAATACTGGAGGCATAGTTTCTTCACCAATTAAAGTTAATTCCTATCAAACTTGCTTTTTCATGTAAAATAAAAAACACTTAAAAGCAAAACCATTATAGGCAATTAAATGATCCACCTAGTGATATCATTATTTTAACAGTGGAATTCTTTCACGAGCATGAGAGAACTTCAGTTAACCACTTTAGAACAAGGGAAAAGCATGGGAACAGCCTACTGATCCAACAAAGGCGTCCGTCGCCTCCGGCACAAGACGCGTGTCCCATGTGTGGCGCGCACACCACACTATTCTAACTACATCTTTGTTGTGATTTTTTTTGCAACATCACTTGTGTTCCAAAAGTCCCTTCCCCAACAACACCTATGACGCAAAAAAGGGAGACGCAATTTTTTCTGCAACAAGACCTCTACTGCAAAAAAAATTATGCAAGAAGACCTATGTTACAAAAAAAAGATCTGACAGATCGCTACTCGATGGATCTTTTTAAAAGATCTGCTGACCAACGCGTAGCACGTTCCTTAGAACAAAGATGAACCTAATGGTTCAAATTTAGTCTAATGCTTTCAGACCAAACCTTCACATCTAGATTAACCACACCTAGGAATTGTGAAGAACAGTAAAATATGTTGGAAGAAAAAAAGCATGCATTCTCCCATTTACTGATTAGCCTTCATGGCATAAAAGGTACATAATTATCTCCGCCCACACTTCCATATGAGATGAGATACAAGGAACAATTATCTCTGTCGAAAAAAGTTCAGAGTTCATACCTCAAAGTTCATAAATCACAAAGGGATGCTAGTTTACAATTGACATAAATTAGCATTCTGAGCTTCCCAGTTAAGTTCCCAGTTAAGCATGTTCAGGACCTATGAGACAATGATGGTACACTGAATTAATAGATTTCAGCATTTACATTGGTAAATTACGAACATACTAGAACCTGAAGGAGCACGTTGCCGCACCCTGCCATCATGGTGAACTGGGAATGAACATAGACCACATCATGGTATTGGCAATGTTAGACACGCCACCAATAGAAAATAAAAAGGATTACAAAAGCATCATCTGCTTATGATAGCCATGCCAAACCAAAATATTTACCCTAATATGACAAGCTAGCTAGGTGACAGAGTATAACATTGTAACATGTGGAAGCTAGCCAAATGATCGGTCATCTTAAATTAACTTTACATGTCATATAGTAATAAATGCATAGTTATTAGCATAAGATTAAGATGTCCAATAGCATGCAAGTGCAGGTGCAGAGATAGCACACACGACACAACCAAAAGTAAGATAGTTTTCACAAGATGTGCCACACATGTTTTCAGCTTTGGCATACTGAAACACGCGCAATAGTGACTCATCATGTTCCAGACTACATGAAAGTATTGACCACATTAAATAAATGCAATATTACTTCAGGTTTTAATAAAAATCTGAAGTGGACACACCACCACAACTGTCTGAACATTCAGAGGTGACCAAACCTGACGCATATATAAGGTGCTCTTCACAATGCGGCCATCACTTCTGTTTGCTCAGTAATAATTGTCAATTGGCATAAGATTAGTAATAATAAACACAAGTGTTTTTTGTTGCCCAAACAATGAGTCCATGGTGAGATTTACCATTCCTAAAAGAACCAACAAGTGTTCTAACATAGATAGGCAGTACACTGTATAACAAGTGAGCAATAGTAAACACTGACTGAACTCCAATTGCATTGGGGTAATCATTGTCTTCCAAAATTAAAATGTCTGAAGTTATATCAACATTTTTTACATTTACATCTAGTAGTTAAATACTGTTGCATACATTCGAGATATACCAGCTCAATGCGGATTGTCACTCCAAGTTAGGCGATTCAGATTGAAACTGAACAAATACCTCACGGTAGAAAGAAATAAGTAATTGAGGTTCCTAAGAGACAGTATAATGAACAGTACTAGGGAGCAAGGAAGGCAAGAAATAGACAAACTGACCAGTAGCCATTCTCGCAGATGGACACATAAGCAGTTCTAACAGAGAAATCCAGAATAAACAAGCATGAGAACCCCTAAAAATCATCAGTAAATAAGATGGAGTATGGTGTCTGACAGTATTCTGGGAAGAACAAGTATTATGTATGAAGTGAACAGCAAGCAAGCCATTCCCCTGGACGTAGGAAGACCAAAGGCAAGACAAAGGGATGGAAAGAGAGATGAATCTTGCGCAACATGTAAATTGGAAAACCCGTCTCAATCACGTGCAACTTGTATCCTAAAACACATCTGGAACTCAATTACTGAACTAATCAGAGATGGTTAAGAATCTGTGGGTTTATTCCCATATTACTAGATTTCTTGCACTGTCGTACTAATAGCCAACATCATCAGGGCCGTCGGTGCTCTTCACTCACCATCTGATGAAATCGATGTAGTCAGTGCCGTCGTCGAGCGTGAAGGACACGTATGTGTTCCGCTCCACCTTGCAGCTAACCATCCCCATGAGACCGACCTGCAGATCCCCAACCCAAATACGAAACTATGTAAGCACTCAATCCCGATGAACAACCAAGATGGGTGATTCCTTACACACATGGGCTCTCAATCGGATGGAGCTGGATCCGTGCCCGCTGCCGGTGACCTCGGGGACTTCCAAATCCTGCTGTCGGCCCCGCCGCCGGTGACCTCGGGGACTTCCAAGTCCGGCCGTTGGTCCCGCTGCCACCGCTGTCGCCTCGGCTCGAGGGGTAGGACTGGTGGAGATCTGAATGGTGAGGGGAGGGGAATGGTGGGGAGCGGCTCGGCGTGGGGTGGTTCAGTGCCGGCGGTGGTGAAGCGGCGCGGGGTGGTTCAGCGCCGACGCCGGTGGAGTGGCATGAGGAGGATAGGTAGAGTGGCGGCGACTGAAGGTTGGTAGGGGAGGAGCTGGGAGAAGGGTAATTAGGGTTAGGCTGGCGTGGACTCTGCAGTTAAATGGGCCGCTCGAAAATTTCAACACCCCGCGCTGGCGACTTAAAATTTTCTTTCGCCACGCGCGCGCTCTCAGTTTCGGTTTCTTTACATTCGACTGACCTGTGGGCCAAACAAATGGCACATCAGCTAGAACCATCCATGACGGTCCAAATGGTATATGAAGAAAAAAGGCTAGGCCCGACTAGGCGTAGTTGGTCGATCCATGACAGTTTTTGTGACGGTCCGTCAAAGTCTGTCATAAAGGGGCTACTGTTTTCAGGCCCATTCGTATGTTGCTTATATGTGACGGTTTTCATGACGGTTCTTGTGAACATCACCAGAAATCCATCATGGATTAACAGGTTTCTTGTAGTGCGCCTTGCTTCGACACGCGCCCAGGCCAGCGATGCATGCGGCGCCATGTAGGCAGGCAGGCAGCTGAGGTGGCACGGTGATAGGGTCTTCACGAAGATCTACATGCCACCGTGCAGGTGCTTGCTGAGTTGGCGTAGAGACCGCCCGTCACCACGCAGGTGCCTGCCCAGCTAGTTGAGCTAGCAGCTGCTTGGGGACGGCGGTGGAGTCTTGGTTGATGCGGGCCTGGCTGTGGCCCCGCTGACGCCCGCGGTAAGGGCCTTGCCGGGGGCCCAGCAAGGGTCTTGCCGTGCCATGGCAGTCGTCCCTAGCAAGGCACTTGCCGGGGGTCTTGTGGATTCCCTCGGCTGGGATCCCGCCGAGGGTCGCCGTCTTCTGGTCCTTACCTGATCTCACATGTTTATGATCTTGACAAAGATTTGCATGCCACCACGGAGGCGCCTCCCGAGCCCTGATCCCAGTGTAGTTGGTTGGGTTGGGACCAGTGGGCTCAAGGGTAGCTCGCTCTGCTAGCATTGGGCGTGCCGCCCCGGCAGGGCTCTTGCCGGGGCTGCTGAGGCTGCCCCGGCAAGGGTCATGCCGGGGGAGCCTGCTTCGCCCTTCTGCCCTTTGTGTCTCTGATCTTGGCGTTGTCTTGGTTTTCTTGTGCTTCGGCTTATCTCCGGCTTCCCTCCTTTGCCCTGCGACGTCGGCCGTGGCGCGTGGCTCTGACTGCCCTTGCAGAAGTAAAGGGGTCAAAAGGAGAGCCCCTACTTTTGTACATCGACGGGAGCCCCCGGGCCTGGGCCACACATAAGCGCGACACGGTGTTGGCCCAGGCCCAGAACGGTGCGTGGGCAGGTGGGGCGGATTTTTACCGTAGTAACTGTTCCGTCCGCTGCGCTTCCCCACGACCCGCGTTGAACGCGTGACGTGGGGGTCGTGCGTGACGTGGGGGTCATGCGTGGGGCGGTCTCTGCACGCATGCGTCATGTCGTAGTTAATGGGAAAGGAGGCGGCCCGTGCCTTCCCCGTAAAAAGGGATAACTGCGGGCACGCTGCTCACTTTACCCCCCTTCCTGCATCTTCTCCAATCTCAGAGTCGCCGCCTCCCCCCTTCGTCCTCTTTCTCGAGCTTTTCGCCTTTGCTCGCCGGTGCTGCGACTTTGCTGTCCTCCTCGCAGCCGCCATGGCCCCCAAATCCACCAAGGGCAAGGGAGTGGCCAAGGACGCCGGAGCGACGAAGCCGCCGGAGAGTGCGTTGGCGGCGCAGCGGACGGAGCTTGCCTACTTCCCCTTGACGGTCGATGTGTTCGAACTCCGGGATTGCTTCAAGCCCTTGTGGGGGTGCAAGAAGGGGGGAGACGATGGGGCATCCTGCCACGCATGTCATCCCCGCCAATTGCACCGAGGCCGCCCCAAATCGATATCCATTCTTCGTCGATTACTTCTCTTGCGGCCTCTGCCCCCCTTCTCTGATTTCTTCAATGACGTCATGCACACCTACGGCTTCCACCTTCTGGATTTTACTCCAAAGGCCGTGGCGTGCATGGCTCTCTTTGCGCATCACTGCGAGCGTTTCGCCGAGGTGCATCCCAACATGGCGCTCTTCCGCCACTACTTTTTCCCTCGGATCCAACCGGGGGGCGCAATTTCCGGTTGCGTCGCCTGGATCCCACGCTCCAAGGGGGCATACCCGGAGGGCGCTCATAAGGAGAGGTGGGAAGAATGGCGGGGCCGGTTGTGCTGGATTGAGGAGGATGATCCAGAAGATTTTTGCCAGGTTCACCTGGCGCCGCCGGTTCGGCGAAGCGACTGGAGCGATGTTGATGCCGATGACGCGAAGCTCACGGTCGCCACCACCAGGATTCTTCGCCTCGCGGAGGCCGAGCTCGCCCTTGAGATGATCGGGGCGGATTTCATCCGCCGCCAAATCGCTCCGCTGCACAACAAGGGGAGGCCGGCCTGGCTTTTCACGAACGCCGCCGACATCATGAGGCTTCGCCCCGACCTCGACCACAACTTCACGGTGATGGGGCATGCCCACTTCTGCCAGCGGCTCTTTCAGCTCGACATGAACCGCAATGGCGAGGCCGAGCGGTCCGGCAAGGCCGCAAGGGCCGCCGCGAAGGCTGGCACAGTCACCAAGGGGCCCTCGTTTAAGTTGCCGGTGAGAGTGGTCCCGCTGAGCGACAACTCCCACCGGACTGACATCATCGCCATGATGCCGGACTTCAACGCGCATGGTCTCGACCCGAGCTGGGTCGAGCCAGAGGAAATTCAAATGCAGGAGTTCTTCGACACCTTGCATGAGGGGTACGTCACCGCCGAGACGCGGCTCGTCCAGGACACCACCCAGGCGGAGCTGGACTACATCGCCGCCAGGGCGGTGGAGGCGGAGCTCGCCAAGGAGGCCGGCAGCACCGGCGGTGTGGAGGACAAGGCCGCAGCGGAAGCTGAGGAGAAGGAGCTCGCCCTGTGGGTGGAGGCCGCTGGGGAGGCCAGCAGCGCCGGCACCAGGTCTCCTCTCGTCCAAGATGTGGTCGACGAGTTGTCGGAGGAGGAGGCCGAGGCTGTCGACCCTCCGGCCACGGGGAGAGGGCGAGTCCTGCGGTGGGCCACCTCTGGCGAGCCGGTCCGTCCCGGCAGGGCCATACAACCGTGGCAAGCCCAGGAGGGGTCCGGGTGCCAGACAAGGGCCGCGGCGGCGAAGAAGTCGGTGAAGGCCGCAGTGGCGAAGAAGAGAGCGACCGCCTCTTCTTTGTCCAAACGCCATCGGACTCCATCAGCTTCCCCTCCTCTGGCAGATGACAACGCAGAGGTCACCTTCGATTTCGGGTCCCTCAGCCCAAGGAGGAAGAGGAAAGCGGAAGAGGAGGAGGTGGAGGACGAGTAAGTATTGTTCCTTTCTGTCAACTTCACCCCCTCAGACCGTGCCACTTATCTCGACTTGTTTTCATCTTTGCAGTGACGCGGAGACGCTGGCCCAGAGGGTGAAGAGGGCCAAAGCTTCGGCGGGCGGCCAACCCCCGGCAGGCGCTGCTGGCACACCGCTGGTGGTGTTGAGCAGTCCAGACAGCAGCCCCCGGCACAGTCCCCAGCGTAAGTCCATCACTCGCCCCTCGTCAACGTGTGTTGGGGGCATGATCCCTTGGTGCTAACCTTGCGGCGATTGCAGGAGGGTGACAGCAGCAGGAGGAGCCACAGAGGGCTACCCCCAACACGCCCCCCCCCCCATCGACCACGTCGCCCCGGGGGGCGTCCCCGGCAAGGGCGCCAAGCACCGAGCCCATGCACACGGAGGAGGAGGAGGTGAACTCGGGCGCTGGTGGCTTCACCTCAGCGCCAAGCATTGGCGGGGAGGGGAGCTCTGCTTCCCAGCCCGGCATGGGTAAGCTACTTGCCTTCTATCCATGTTCTTTTTTTCTGTTCTTTCTGAATCTTGATCTTGGCCTCGCTTGATCCCCTTCTCGATATCCAGATTTCCCCTCGGTGGACCTAGAGGACATCGACAACGTCATCGAGGATGTCGCCAAGGATGCCGCGGCGGAGGCCGAGAAGATTGCTGCCGAGGAGACCGCCCAGGGCGCTGCTGAGGACGCCGCCAAGGGGCCTGCCGGGGAGCCTGGCAAGGATACTGCCGGGGAGGCCAGCAAGGCCGCTGCCGAGGAGGAGGTGGTTGATGACCAGCCTTCCTCCTCCGCTGCCTCTGGCTCCGGCAGGTATCTGAGGGTGGGCGACGACCTTTTCGTCCACCTTCCAGGGGCGTCGAGCTCCAAGGCACCCGTCGAGGGGGAGGTGTTCGACGAGGAGGTGCTTCCCGCCACCGGGCTTGAGGTTGTTGACGAGCCGAGCACCGGCGGCGATGGTTCTCAGGAGGATCGGCTTCTCCAGGCCATGGGCGCCAACTTCCGGAAGCTCCGGGCGCTCCACCGCGCCCGCCTGGACAAGGCCAAGTCCAGGATGACAACGGTGGACAAGGCGGAGGCGGACCTCAAGGTGCACATCGCCGAGACGCAGACTTGGTTCCGCCAGGCTTGTGAGGAGCTGAAGGCCGCCCAGGGCGAGCTGGCCCAGCGTGATGTGGAGCTCACCATGAAGCAGGCCGACATCCAGAAGGCCTAGGAGACGGCGAAGAACTTGGCCGCCGCGGCCGAGGCCGCTCGAACCCAGCCCCAGGCCGCGCTGGACTCCCAGGAGGAGGACCTTGCCACGTGTGAGGAGAAGCTTGCCGCAATGCTCCGCGGCAAGGATGAGGAGGTGGAGAAGCTCGTCGTGCAGTGGACCCAAGAGCTGGAGCAGAGGCACAGGGAGGCGCTCGATGCCCAGGCTCTGGTTCATGCCGGCAGGGTGAAGGAGCTAGAGGTGGAGTGGGACGAGCTGAAGGAGTAGGCCCTAAAGCTGTCCAAGGAGAAGCACACGCTCAACGGCGCCCTGACAGAGGCGCAGGGCGCAGCCGTTAGCAGGGCCGGGGAGCTCTCCGAAGCCAACAACTCCATCAAAGTCCTGAAGCTGAAGCTGGAGGGCCTTGAGGAGATACTCTCAGAGGCCAAGGCTCGGGAGGAGACCCTGGCCAAGGATCTGGAGGCCGAGAAGCTGCAGCTGAAGAACGAAGCCGCCAGCCACAAGGATTTTGTGGAGGGCGAGAATCGCTGGATCAACCGCGTCGAGGACGTCGCCGGCAGGATCACCATGCAGCTGGCTACCATGGGGATGCCAAATGTGAGGTATGCCCCAGAGCATAGAGGGACTCCCAACGCCAAGCTGACCCTATTCTTCGAGAATGTCCTTGGAGCCCTAGAGCAGCTTCACTCCAACCGGGTGGCCTCCCTGGCCGATGAGTCCCGTAGGCTTTGCCAGGGTGCCATGACCAAGGTCCTCGCCAAGGTGGCGCACTGGAATCCTGACCTCAACTTCGAAGCTGCGCTGGAGAGCTTGCCGGAGGATGCGGACATTGCGGCGCTCAAGGAACGTATCAAGCCCATCATCAGACGCATCGACGGAATCCAGAGGGTGGAGGGCCAGCACCGAGATTAGGCACCCCGTTTCTTTTCATTGCTGCAGGTTCACAACCAAGACGATTTTTATCTTTAGTTAGAACTGCGGCAACAAGTGATGTAATATAACTCTGGAGCACTTTTGATACAATGCATATTATTTTTCTGTTCGATTCTCCTTTGTATAACCACCCTACGTTAACCGGGTAGGCTTGCCGGCGCGTAAACCTAGGGCAGCGTGTTGAGGATGGATCCCCAATGGCCTGCCGGGTGTGCTTGCTGTCGGGCGAACCACCTTACCGCCCTTAACGCGGCCGCTCGAGCTGTCGAGCTTGACTCGAGTCAGAATCGAGTGCGTTGCCAATTGCGGAAGGCTACCCTTCCACTCTCGACGCGGCCACTTGAGCTATTGAGCGGACTCGAAATAGAACAAGGGCGTTGCCAATTGCGGGAGGGCCCCTTTGCGTACAGGTTTTCCATACAAAGTTCGGCATGACTTAGCTTTCCCATCACGGAACTAGTGCCCTTCGCGCTTGCAGGTAGCGCCACGCTTTTAGCCATCTTCTTCTCTGGAAGCCGTGGCCACGAGAAACTGCTAAGCCGGCCGCTAAACTATATTCTCACCACTGCGCCCCCTACCTGGCGCGCCAAAGATGTCGGTGGAAACGACACCTATGGGATCACTGGAATCCCTTCTACGGTTGGCGGGCGCGGGGTCGTGAGAAGAGTAGGTCTAACAAGAAGCACATGGATCGTTTACCCAGGTTTGGGCTGCGAGGATGCGTAATACCCTAGTCCTGCTTTGGTGGATGTATTGAGTGTTCTTGTGTTCTTGAGCTAGCTACAGGGTGCAACTTGCCCAAAAGAGCCGAATCCCTCTCCAGTATGCCATGGGCCTCCTTTTATAGTCGAAAAGGGCTGCCACAGTGGCACACAGGAGGTGGAAAGGTCTACAGTGTTGCGAGCTTATCGCCCGTATTACAAGACAAGATGCATTTAATGTGTCGCTTAGGTGTCCCTTAGCTTTATCGGGGACGGGAACGAGGCCCGTCCCGTCCGTCGCCGCCTCGCCTTGCTTCGACAAGCGCCCAGGCTAGCGATGCATGCGGCGCCGTGTAGGCAGGCAGGCAGCTGAGGTGGCGCGGTGGTAGGGTCCTCACGAATATCTGCATGCCACCCTGCAGGTGCTTGCTGAGTTGGCGTAGAGGCCGCCCGTCGCCACGCAGGTGCCTGCCCAGCTGGTTGAGCTAGCAGCTGCTTGGGGACGGCGGTGGAGTCTTGGTCGACGTGGGCCTGGCTGTGGCCCCACTGACGCCCTTGGCAAGGGCCTTGCCGGGGGCCCGGCAAGGGTCTTGTCATGGCGTGGCAGTCGTCCCAGGCAAGGCGCTTGCCGGGGGTCTTGTGAATTCCCCCAGCTAGGATCCCGCCGAGGGTCGCCGTTTTCTGGTCCTTATCTGATCTAACATGTTTATGATCTTGACAAAGATTTGCATGCCACCACGGAGGCGCCTCCCGAGCCCTGGTCCCAGCGTAGTTGGTTGGGTTGGGACCCGTGGGCTCAAGGGTGGCTCGCTCTGCTGGTGTTGGGCGTGCCGCCCCGGCAGGGCTCTTGCCGGGGCTGCTGAGGCTCCCTCGGCAAGGGTCTTGCCGGGGGAGCCTGCTTCACCCTTCTGCCCTTTGTGTCTCTGATCTTGGCGTTGTCTTGTGCTTCGGCTTATCTCCGGCTTCCCTCCTTTGCCCTGTGACGTGCGGCCGTGGCGCGTGGTTCTGATTACCCGTGCACAAGTAAAAGGTTTAAAAGGAGAGCCCCTACACTACAAAAAAAAGACACATCCGTGACATTTTGGGCCGAACGAAAATCTTTTCTGTCATACGTATGACACTTCTATGACGATAATTGTGACAAAACCCGGTATCATCATAGATGTGGTGGGGACCTACTTCTATGACAAAAATTCATGACAGAAAATGGGCTTTTCGTCCTGGGCGGGCCGGAGACGCAGCTGCATGACATTCTTTGGGCTGTCCATGATGGAAAAAACCGTGGTAGAAGCGAGGGCGCGGCAAATATCGGGGAGTCCCCCGTTACAGTGGGTGGTCGGGGCCGAGCGATGCGCGTTACTCTCGTACGTATGCGCATGTGTGCGAGGCGTTGGGCTCTAACTGAACCCGAGCGAGGCGTTGGGCTCTAACTGAACCCGAGCGATTGCACTGCAGGCTACGCATTACTGAACCCGAGCGATCAATCGATGGCTGTTAACTGAACCCGATCGAGCGATTCCTTCACTACTGCTCCTAACTGAAGTCGATCGATGCTGCCTCTCGATGAACAGTGAGCGTTGCGGGGGGTGGGGGGTTGGATGAACAGTTCCCGGTGGGGGTGGATGAACAGGACCCCGTGGCGTTGCCTCTGGATGAACAGTGAGCGTTGCTGGGGGTTTGGATGAACAGTTCCCGGTGGGGTGGATGAACAGGACCCCGGTCGTTCAAGTCGGTTGGGGCTGGATGAACAGGACCCCATGGAGTGCAGGATGAACAGGACCACCCCATGGAGGGCACGATGAAAAGTAGACGGTGGAGGGCTGGATGAACAGTAGCCCGTGGAGGGGTGGTTGAACAGGAGCCCGTGGAGAAGGCTGGTTGAATAGTAGCCTGTGGAGTAGCGCGCGGTGGAGGCTGGATGAACAGGAGCCCGTGGATGAACAGTCGCAGGTGGAGGCTGGAGGAGGTCGACGGTGGATGAACAGTAGCCCGTGGAGGCTGGAGGGGGTCGACAGTGGAGATGAACAGTATCTCGTGCTGTCCCGTTTTGCGGTACGCCACACCCCTCCCGATGAACAGGACCCCCATTTCGACCGTAGCGCTCCAACACAAGTATGTTTCCTCCGTTTTGCGGTATGCCACACCCCTCCCGATCAACAGGACCCCCGTTTCGACCGTAGGAGGTCCATTTCCTCCGTTTTGCGGTACGCCAGACCCCTCCCGATGAACAGGATCCCGTTTCGAACGTGGGCGGTCGAACAGAAGGTCGTTTCCTCCGTTCTGTGGTACGCCAGGCCTCGTTTCCACCGGCTGTTCCGTCCAAGCCCTCCCGATTAACACGACGACGCATTCCGTTCCGACCCAGCCGGTTGGCTCCCCATGAACACGATGACGATGCTATTTCTCCGTTCCAACCCAGCCATGTACGCGAGCCCTGGCCGTACGTATGCGCGAGTAGGCGTTCGAGACCCTGCCTGTATGTACGTACGTGGCCGTATTTTCTTTCTTGCACACTGGCCGCTGTACGTACGTGTACATGCTACGTGCGCGCCTCTACTACGACACGTGCGCGCCTCTACATCGACCAGTATGTACGTACACGTTCACGACTAGAATGACAACGCTACGTACGCTTCGACCAGGTGGGTCCCGACTGTCAGGCACTTCCTTGCCTGCGAAGATGTAGCTGGTGGGTCCCAGCAGTCAGGGGGGCCAATCGTTTTTTTTGCCCGGACGCACTTCCTTGCATGCGAAGATGTAGCTGGTGGGTCCCAGCAGTCAGGGGGAAACTTTGTTTCGCGAAATACGGTGGCCCGTCCGCTGGGTCCCCGCTGTCAGGTGGAGGAATAATTATTTTGCGCGTAATAAGGAGGCACTTCCTTGCTGCGGCCGTGGACCCAGCTGTCAGCCTCTCCACGTACAGTCCACGTCTGATGGAAGCCATTCCTTGACCACGTTGACCACGCCGCACCGAGAGCACCAGGGCGGTGGACGATGGCGAGGCCTAGGAAGGGGACGACGCAGAGCCGGGGAAGACGCGGCAGTGGATGCCCACGCGTAGAGGAGTACGAGGGTTCATTGGTTCGCTGCGGTGTTACGCTGCCGTCGCCGCAGAATAACAGGGGGTGTGGGTGAGTAGAGGGATGGCCTGTCCAGCTGTGGGAATAGTAGGGGGCGGTGAGACCTCCGCGGCAGCACAGCCGACCACCGGAGGCAGGAGCATGCGGCACGACCGGCGCTGCTTTGGGCGGCTGGAGCAACAAGACCAGAGGTTGAAGAAGCACTACGGCCGTTGGATGGACATCGTACGGTCACTGGAGCTAGAATCGTTCATATTGACTAAGTTGACAAAGCACTCCGTCCCCGTCAACTTAGTAGGCCCACAAGTCAGCCTCCCACCAAGGTGGGTCCCAACTAGCAGGGGGGTATTCATTTTTTTGTTCGTAATAAGGAGGCACTTCCTTGCGTGCGAAGATATAGCTGGTGGGTCCGACCTGTCAGCGGTGGGAACGTTTTTTTCGCGAAGTACAGAGGCCCTTCCGGTAGGTCCCAGCTGTTAGGTGGTGGAATCATTATTTTGCGCGTAATAAGGAGGCATTTCCTTGCGTGCGGCCGTGGACCCAGCTGTCAGCCTCTCCACGCACAGTCTACTTCTGATGGTGTCGTTCGTTGACCACTCCGCGCCGAGCGCATCCAAGGTGGTGGACGACGGTGAGGCCCCGGACAGCAACGAGCCGAAGATGGGAAGACGCGGGAGTAGAGTCACAGACGGAGAGGTGTACGAGGGTTAATTGGTTCTGGTGCGGTGTGGTTCGGCAGTCGGTGGAGAAGAACAGGAGGTGTGGAGGGGTGGAGGGATGGCCTGGCCAACGGTAGAGTAGCGCTTCACAGCGAAGCGTGCTAAGCAGAGCTGCTAGCAGTAGGAGGCAGGAGCAGGTGGTCCCGGCCGCGCTGGAGGAAGAAGACGAGAGATTGAAGATGGATGCCGGTCGTTGGATGTAAATCCAACGGCTAACGATGTCAGAATCATTTGTTGACTAAGTTGACAACGACTTGCATTGGCTTCGGCCTATTGGCCCACATTTCAGCCTCCAAAAATGTGGCACGTATTCAACCCTTTTTTCAGAATTTACAGTCTTTTTTGCGGGGTAGAATTTACAGGCCATTTGATCTTTTTTTTGAATTACAGTCCATTAGCTGGGCTGGGTGAACAAATAATGTAGCGTCCATGCGGCCCATTTATGTTTTTCCTAAAAAATTACATGCCATTTGCACTTTCTCGAAATACACGATTTTGTTGGGCTGATTCTAATTATAATTTTGGGGTGGGCGCTGCAATGTTATCAAAAAATAAACAGGGGCTGAGCATTTTGTTATATATATATATATTTAAATAGTAAGTGCTTTGCAAAAAAAATTTGAGGATTTTATTGTTAAGAAATTATCTATACTATCTATGTAGTGTATCAGTTTCGAACTAGACCTAGAGCATCAATCATAGCCATTGGTCACCTAAATCCAATGGCTAAGAACAGTAGACTGATACAGCCTCTGCTGTGTTCTGGCACAATCACGTGACCTTTCAAGAACAAAAGAAGCCCATGTTCCCTGCCTCATGGGTCGTATTGCCGCTTGAGTACATGGCAGTTTGAGCCCAAACGAGATTTTTTTTGGAGTAAAACAGGGAGCAAAAAGTAAGGTGCAGTCTTTTTAGATGTGCACATACTGTTTCTTGTATGAATAATAATCCCTACCATTATAATACTTATCAATCATAATTAATTAATATCTACATTCGCACATTTCTATATTTTTTTTGCCTTTTATCTATCAGCAAATCTAGGGCTTATTCTCTTTTAACAAAATCACTCTCTTCAACTAAGACATGCCTTGCACATGTATACATACTAGTTTTTATAAGTTAACAAGATGTGGGATATTGTTTTCTTACATATGTAAGTATCTGTTAAATATATGACGACAATAACAATAATATATAATAACATATAAAATAATTTAAATATATATAATATAGTTAGAAGGGAAACATAAGTTGGACCAGGCGTTCCTTTTCTTATATAGAAAACTAGAACATACCTCTGCGTTTTCTTCCAAAAAATACATAAATTGGGCTCCGGATGTTTCAGGAAAAATAAAATCTTGGATGGGAGGTCCATAGGCTGGTCGATACATGACGGCCCTCAAGAAAATACAAACAACCTTATGGACCTCCCATCCGAGGTCATGGGCTGCGCATGTTAAAAAAGAAAGCCTAGACGGGGCAGCTGTTCCGCTCGGGTTCGATTCCACCTGTGCAGAGAAAATATCTCCAAATTTTTTGCCTCTGCCTTTATTGACATCTGGATCCCAATTGTCATCTACGCACACCACGTCCTACACTTGTCAAAACTTCGTCCCTCGTTTTCTCTATTTTTCGCACACTCGACATTGTGTGGGCATTTTGAAAATAGCATAGCTTTTTGACTGCATCATATGAAGATGTGCTATGCATGAATGTTGATCAGCATGATGTTAACTGGCTGGTAGTTCCAATTTCGACCATGAATAAAACTTCCAGCATGATGTTAACACTGTTTGAAAAGGCTGTGTTAATATAAATGCTCTGCCTCTGAAAGTTGCAGTTTCTTATCTGAAACTGAACTTGGAGTTTCTTATCTGAAACTGAAACTTGCAGTTTCTTCTCTGAGAATCACATTGTCTGCACTTTTATACTCCTATGAAACTACATTTTTAAGTGCTAAAAATAGATCTCTGGAATTCATAAAATACTTCATATGGTCAATACTGCAAATCTGAAATTCAAAAGACATTCATAACTGAAAGTACTCTCAAAATACACAACACAAAACACAATTCACAACCTGCAAATACTAACAACCCTAAGCTCCTCCTGACAATTCACAACTTGCCCGACTATTGGTCTGGGGGGGGGCAAATCCCTCCTAGTCCTCGGCGGCAGACAGCCGCCCCGTGAGACGATGTGAACGGCGAGGGAGAGGATGGCGGGGAAGCATCGTCGGGCCAACTGTTTTTCTCCTCTTGAAGTTGGGTTTGGTCAACGAAGACTCCACCGGTTCGCTCTGGCACGTCACCCTCACAAACGACACCCTGTAGATGCTCGATCCTTCAATCTCTGGTGCATGCTCCATCTGGGATCAATACTCCCACCACCGCTCCCTCACGATCGGATTCGGTGAATCTGTTTGCTCCATGGCCCAGAGGAGTAGCTCTATGTACTCCCGCGCGACTCCCTCCGGGAGTATCGCCGCCTTTTCGCTCTGTTGCAGATATTTGGCCATGGATGTCGCCGTCGCCGCTAGTTGGTCCTTGTTGTCAAACCAAGACTGTATCTCCAACATCCTAGCTAGCTTCACAGGGTCGCCGTCTGCGATCCTCACGTATCGGTTGTACTCCTCCATCCATCTACTTCTCCACAGCACCTTCACTCGCCGGCGGTGGTTTTCGAATGGAAGAGGAGAGGAGCAGCGCTGGTTTTGGTTTAGAACGGGAGAGGAGCGACGCTGGTTTTGGATTGGAACAGGAGAGGAGGGGCGGTGGTTTTGAAATGGAAGAGGAGAGGAGCGGCGCTGGATTTAGATTGGAACATGAGAGGAGTGGCGGTGGTTTAAGAGGAGAAGAGTGGAAGAGCGGCGCTGGTCTTGGAAGTATTTTTTTTGTTTTGCGTATTTTGGGTCAAAGTTTGACCACGTACTGTGTTTGACAAGCAAAATGTGAATGCATGTCACCAAAAATTGTATCGTTTGGTTCATATATGAATGTACTTTCAAATTATATTATTTTTGCAACATATAACATATATTTTATTTGCGAAAATCATGGTCAATTATGACCCAGAATAAATGGGAGACTAGTTAATGTGGGGTCGCTTTCTTAATTGAAGGGTAAATTGATTTTGATTTTGATCCAGTCACAACGCACCGGCCCTCTCGTCCAATCCTAAATCGCTGCCGCACGCTCCTCTCCCTCTTCTCCATTGCAAAACCACCTCCTCTCCTCTCCATCATCTCCATTCCAAAACCACCGTCTCGCCTCTCCCTCTTCTCCATTGCGAAACCACCTCCTCTCCTCTCCATCATCTCCATTCCAAAACCACCGTCTTGCCTCTCCCTCTTCTCCATTCCAAAACCACCTCCTCTCTCCTCGGACGAAGATCCCCTAACGTAGCCCATCCTGCCATTAAGACACTGACACATGGGTCCCACCAAGCGCGGGGCCCACCTGTCAGCGGCCGAAAGGCAGGGGAACCTCTCCTCTCCATCATCTCCATTCCAAAACCACCGTCTCGCCTCTCCCTCTTCTCTATTGCAAGACCACCGTCTCTCCTCCCATCTTCCAAAGCTTCCACCGGACCACTCAGAAGGACATCTATGGAGGGGATGCAGCAGCGAATCTGGCAGATCGCCGGTGGCGACCAGGCAAAGTTAGCCAGGTTGAAGGAGATCCTTACTTGGTTTGACAATGAGTGGGAGATTTCGAGGACGGTGAGGGCCATGTGGCAATGTATGTGAAAGAGCGAGATGATGACGATGAGGGCAGCGATGTACTCCTCAGCGGCAGTCACGCCGCAGTCCTTCGAGTTCATCGAGTATCTCCTCTGGGCTAAGGAGCAAACAGATTCGCCCGAGGCAAAAGTTAGGTGGAGGTGGTGGGCATACAGGTCGAAGGTCGAGCACCAGGAGGATAACAAATCGATCGAGTACGGTGTGCCGTTCGTGAGGGTGCAGAGCCAGCCGGAGCCACAGGAGTATTCGTTCTCCCACCGCAAGAGGAGGCCGGATGGCGCGACGTCGCTTCCCCACCGTTCTCCACGGTTCCCTCGACGCTCGCCTCGTTTCAACAGCGTCGGTAGGGTTTAAGGTAAGCTTGGCACTAACCTAATCTTCCATCTGCTCATGCTTACAATCAGTGTGACAACTAATAAAAATCATGCTTACAATCAGTCTCCGAGTACTACGCCAATCACCCTAAAATAACTCTGGACCTTTGGGTCAAAGTTGTGACACTGTGTACAAATAAAGAAAAATAGATTAGTGCTTCTTTCAGAAAAGAGTACACCCCTAGAAAACTGCCAATATAAGCTACTAGTATTTTTTTAAGTATAAGCTACTACTATTTGGTTAGAGGATTTGCTGCCGAGAAAGATCCGTCCACAGTGAGCACCACACATCCCACTGATGGTGTTGGATGCCAATGCTTAGATGGAGCAGGGTTGGTGTCGGTAATTTTTACTTGGCACCTAGCACTCCGCATATATGCCGGTTCCATCCGTACATTTGTGCAGTTCCACCAAAATGCAGCTGAATAACCCTGTTTGCACAGATAATGAAAAGGTGTGATTACATTATAGTGGCACTAGTTGATGAAACATACACTAATAAACAGAAGAAAATATTACATCATACTGGAAATCGACCCAAGTCTCCCCGATACACCTTCTGCCAGTGATGAACATTAGTGTACAGCGGTAGTACAAGGAGGGGCCTTGAGACATTCAAATCTCCATTTTTTTGCAGATCAACTAAAATTAAGCATCCCAGTTTGCAGAAACGCGTAAACATTAACAATGGGACTAGTTGATGAAACATACATTAACAAAAGGAAGCACTTTCTTTATCTACATTGGAAATGAAATGATAGAGAGGACACTCGCTCTATTTTAACTATATTATTACTTCATTTTATTAGTGACACGAGGGTCGAGCAGGTGGCAAATGAGGTGTACCGTGCGTCACAAGGATGAAGGCCGGGGGTGCTTAGAATGGGATGCTGAAGCTGGCTCTTTCAGTCCCTATCTTCCCCCTGATGTTTATGTGGTGGCATTTGGGTCGTAATCCAAACTTGGTCGAGCTGGTGCTGCGTCCCCTTACCTGCCTAGCTTATGTGGCGAACTTGTCTCCTGCTAGTACTCAGTCCGTTCTAGTAGTAGTTGCATAACTGCCCGTTTACACCGAGATGTTGTCGGATAATGGTTCTCTATGGTGTGGTTTCTTTAATGAAATCGGAGGGAACCCCCTCTTTCGATATATAAAAAAATAGTGGCACTAGCGGTGCCAAAACATTGCCTCAAATTAATAGTGCCACTAGATTAAGGTGCAAAATAATAACATTACTTCTTTATCATGGCAGTGCCAAAACAGTAGCACAAGAGCAGGATCAACATGCAGGATCTTTGGCAAACGGTCAGACCAAAAAGGAAGATACCTCATGATGGGAACCATATCTGCAGTCAACGCCATCGTAGAAGGGTTGAAACCAGTCACCAACATGGATGATTCAATTCATGGGACCTTTTTGGTGCAGTTCACCTAAAATGAAGCATTGTCCCATGAGCTAGCAGCTTCTTCTTCTTCTTCTTTAAAAAAGGGCTCCAGCCCCGGTTCCATTTCCATCAGAAAACGAAACCCATAGATCTTCTTCATTAGTTGCAATAAAATTGAGCAACATCAAGGTTGGTCGTGAAGCTCCTGGAGAGTAGGCGGACAAGGACAGTTGCATCTCTAACGAAAAGAAGCAACTTATCTTAATGGGAAATTTTGCAGGACATGAAAAAAAGTGCCATTGAATCATATTACTGGAGGCATTACATTGAAAACAACATTGGTTTAACGTTTCCTTAGTTTTAACAGTGCGACTGCTACATTTTACCAGTGGCATTACATAAGAGTGGCTCGGGGCAACAAACATCATAAGAGGATATCTGGGTTGGTCCCATTTTTGTTCGGTATATAGCCACCTTATACTGTGTGAGGCTAGCAAATCTAGTGCTGGACTTACTCTGTTGACTTGTCCCCCAGTCCCCACTTTCTTTCCTTTTTCAACCAATAGATCGGGTTTATATTGAGTTTGTACTGCGCTCCCTTTATTTCCCTATTAGACCTAGAGACCAATTGGATAGCCAGTCTCTGCTACTTTTCGCCCCATTATTTCGTCATTCGACCATGTCCTAGATTCAGGTAACAAATCTTCCCACACCCCCACCCCCTTTCTTCCTTGTTTGAACCAAGTACTACTAGATTCGAGTGCATGAACTAGTTTTACCTCTTAATAGTAAAAAATTAGGTGGTTTTCGAACAGCCGATCGATCCTATCTACACGAGGGGGCCTGAGAAATAGTAAAAGATACAAATGCAGCAACGTCAGGAGCTCGGGAAGTAGAGCAAGGCCGGTTTCGAAGAAAGTTATACCTGAGGGTCGCCAGGATGTCGCTAGGTGGGCGGCGGGAGGCCGGATCTGCCCACACTACGGCAGCGAGGAAGAAGGGGTGGGAGGCCCTCCCTCGCCAGCGATGCTTGGGAGAGAACGGCAAGGCACGCTGATCGGGACGTGCAGGCAGTGGGTAAGAGCCGTCGCCGAGGACGACCGCGTGAACATTGCACCTTCTCACCTTCCCCGGTGGAGAGGGTCCGGCTGGATATGTGACCAACGCACTACTAGGAAAAGGCCTACTAGTGGCGCACCAGTTTTGCCTACTAATGGCGCACTACTGGTGCGCCACTAGTACCACGCCACTAGTATTTTTTACTAATGGCGCACCAGTGGTGCGCCATTAGTATCTGGTATACTAATGGCGCACCAGTCACGGTGCGCCATTAGTATAGGGCACTGGTGCGCCATTAGTATAGGCCACGGTGCGCCATTAGTATTTTTGAATTTTGAAGGCGGGAAAATAGTAGTGGCACACCGTCTAACCCCCACCGTGCGCCATTGCTATTTTTGAATTTTGAATTTGGATCTGGATCGCGAATTTTTTGCCCATTTTTTGCTCGTTTTTTTGCTCGTTTTTTTGCACGATATTATTTCAAATTTTGTTCCTGTTTTTGGATCTTGTACGTTCTTTTGCCATGTTCTTTTGCCGGAGAGGAGGAGGAGGAGGTGGCCGGAGAGGCACTCGCCTACATCGCCGGAGAGGAGGAGGAGGTCGCCGGAGAGGAGTTCACCGGAGCATCGGAGAGGAGGAAGGAGAAACCATGAGGGGATGGGAGGAGACGAGGGAGGAGGAGCTCACCGGAGATGAGGGAGGAGGAGCTCACCGGAGAGGAGGGAGGAGAAACCGTGAGGGGAGGGGAGGGGAGGAGAGGAG
>NW_025225106.1:35915-36646 GCF_018294505.1 Triticum aestivum | reverse complement strand
GGGAGGAGGAGGTCGCCGAAGAGGAGGAGGAGGTCGCCGGAGAGGAGGAGGAGGAGGTCGCCGGAGAGGAGGAGGGTAGTATGGTGGAGGAGAGAAGGGAAGATGGAGTGGAGGAGAGGAGGAGATGGGGTGGAGGAAAGGTGGAGTGGAGGAGAAGAATGAAGAGGTAAGGAGGAGAGGACACGCCCAACCATATATACGGCATAGTAATGGCGCACCGTGGGCAGGTGTGCCATTACTATTTTTTTATTTATTTTGAATTTTGAAGGCGGGAAGATACTAATGGCGCACCAGGTGCGCCATTAGTAACATTTTGTTATTTATTTTGAATTTTGAAGGCGGGAAGATAGTAATGGCGCACCATGGGCAGGTGCGTCAGTAGTAAGTTTGAATTTTTTTGCCTCTCCAGATCTTAAAAGCCCCGTATCTTTTTTTCTGTTAGATTTTTGAGGATTTTGAAAATGTTTAACGGGGTTCCCCCAATTAAATTCGGATGTAACTTTTCGAGTAGATGATTTTTCACATAAAAAACGTTTTCATCCGAGTTCGTATGCAAAAGTTATGCCCATTTTTACAAATTCTCGAGAGATTTTGCAAAAAAGTCGAAAATTCATGTTTGTAAATTTTGCTAACAACTAGACCACATATCACATGGGAATCTTATTTTCTTTTATTTTTTGACATTTCTATCATTTTCTTTTATTTTGTTTTTGAAACTGAAAAGGCGGTCC
>NW_025225106.1:28288-35316 GCF_018294505.1 Triticum aestivum | reverse complement strand
AATTTGAAACATAATTACTAATGGCGCACCGTGGGAGTGGTGCGCCATTACTAGTTGAACTAGTAATGGCGCACCATCCCACGGTGCGCCATTAGTAGTTTTGAAAAAATTAAAAAAAATTTACTAATGGTGCACCGTGGATGTGGTGCGCCATTAGTATTTGCACACTAATGGCGCACCAACACATGGTGCGCCATTAGTATTTAGTAATGGCGCACCACATGTACAGTGCGCCATTAGTGTCCATATTGGCTATAGCTGTTTTTGTAGTAGTGGCGGTGAGTAGAGAGAGAGTGTGGCCACCGCTGTCGTGTTTAGATCTGGAGAGGACGAGACACTGTGAAGAGAGCAACACTAGCAAGCAAGCGCGGAGGCTCCTGCCTATATAGTGGAGTACTAGTTTTCTTTTGTCTACCGGCTGGAGCCAGCTTGACCTCGGCAATGACTGTTGAGAAGTCTTCATGCACGTGCCCCGAAGGCGCAGTTGTCGTCATTTTGATCTGAAGCACCGGATTATAACATATAACACGAAAAAAATGCCACATGACGAGAAATCATAACCTCACTGCCCAAAGAGACAAGATGAATCTCGACGGACAAACTAGACGAGGATCAAAGATCAAATTAAAGATAAACTCGTAGAAAAGGGGTCCGTCGATAGTAGCCTTCGTGCATGTGCCCCCAATGACTAGCCCAACTCAGTTGCCGCTGTTAACTCAGCCGACTTGCGGGGCCGGGGAGTGTGCCTATGGTTGGTTCTCAATTGCGGTCCCACATGTGTGTGCAAACGCAATATGACGCGCGTTCCATTCGGAGAGCGGCGTGCCAGACCGATCGACCATCTGTGGTGCGACGTGAACGCGACGGGCGTGCTGTATACTCCTTACATATGTACCGTCGTTTTCTTGAGGCTTTGCTCCATGGCACAATCCATGGATACAAAATTAGTATACTGTACTATTTAAAAGTCGAGGGCGGGGCTTTTCCTGCGCGATAGGCGGGCAGTTCCGCCTAATCAGTTCGACAGAGACGCGAGAAGATGATGGAGTAGGCTGCTGCAAACGTAGGGATGTGTGATTTGACAGTGAGTTACTGCTGGACAGGTGGGGCCCGGTGATTTGACTTGCCATTATCATTTTAACTGCGGCGCTACAACCGGCTTGAGTCTCCCGATTCCTGACCACCTCCATACAGGTGCCTCTCCCGATGCTCCACCATGTAGAGGCTGGCTCTTGCTTGAGAGCCCACTCCTCCACTTTTTCATTGCCTCTTTCCCCCACATATGCAAAATGCCATGTAAAGCGGACTTACAACCCACTATTGTACTTGATCCTAAAGGTGCTAAGCCTGCCACATAGGCATAAAGTCTGATGTGGCAAGTTAATTAAGACGAGAGAGACTAGTTTGGTGACCCTAGGAAGAAACGGTGCTAAGCGCGTGTACCTAGATGAAGCAAACTTAGCAATAAAAAACTAAGCACCTATGCATTGGGGACTTGAGTTGCTAAGCCATTTAATGCCCATAGCACCTCATCTAAGGACCATTTCATTGGAAGAGGTCACTCCTTGGCAAATGCAATAAATACTACCAAGAAAGAGATAGAGAGAAGTAAAAAAAATACTCTTATAGCCAACCTTATAGCTAACCTTGTTGTATGAGTGACTAAGTGATGACTATGTATGACATGCCAACATCAGATAGCCTAACGCACCGTATGGTCAATACGTGCCACTAGTGCACGTGCTGGATTTTGTACTGATCTTGAGAATTACAATATCTACAATCAAACTCCTCAACATTATGGTCAATACGTGCCACTAGTGCACGTGTTGAACTACGGTAACTACCATGGAGATACCCTGGTAAGATTTTTTACTATTACGACATCCGTGCATCTTTTGCATACTTCTAAAACTAGTACATCATTGCTAACTATGAAGTTATTACTATGTTTTTCAACAGAGAATCCCAGAGGATTGTGTGCCTCATTTGATGTATCAGAATGGCAGCCTTCGTGTTTTGAACTTATATCCAGGTCATCCTACGAATCTCAACTGTCCATACCGGATTTCTAGAAGAAGTGGAGACATGCTAATCAGAGAATGGAAAAATGTATGGACAGTCGTAAGGAGGTTCTTGGAAGCAAAAGGAAGAGCCGCGGAAGAATTGGAGACAGGATGATCTCCATTCTCCATAATGCAGAGTCAGGGTCAATATTGTTTTATGCTATTTTACCTTAAATAGGGTATTTAGGTCCTGCCTAATACTGATGATCATGTGCTAAGAACAATTAAGTAGGGTTGGTTCGATGACTATCAGGATGATGATCGTATGACTTGTTATTAATAACGTGTAGAAGTTGTATGATGATGATTAGTAGGACTTGTTAGGATTAGTATTACTTTCGACAAACTCGCTACTCGCGGTCTCGAGACTTGTAATGTTCTATCTTTGTTCGGTCTTTTGAATTCGGAGACTAATATGATGAATTGTATTCGAAGACTAATCTTCTATTGTATTCGATGAATCTACTGTTGCTGTGTGGTGCTGTTTATACTCTGTCCAATAATATATTTTGTAATCTGTGCAAATATCAGAAAAGAAAAAAAATCCCTAATATACATACTAATGGCGCATCACCCAAACGTGCGCCATTAGTATGCCAAAGGATAATAATGGCGCATCACCCCGCAGTGCGCCATTAGTATGGCAAAGCACATGGTAAATATGGCCCCCTGGGAGGCATACTAATGGCGCACCATGGCCTATACTAATGGCGCACTGCCTGGTGCGCCATTAGTAAAAAATACTAGTGGCGTGGTACTAATGGCGCACCAGTAGTGCGCCATTAGTAGGAAAACTGGTGCGCCACTAGTTGGCCTTTTCCTAGTAGTGATAGCCTAGTACAAATAATTTTACACTAGAGTTGAACTAGCTATATAAGCTAGATCAAAAAAAAATTACACTAGAGTTGAACTAGCTCTATGGCCTAGTACAATTTTTTTACACTAAAGATGAACAAGCTCTATAAGGTAGTTCAAATATATTTACACTAGAGTTGAACTAGCTCTATACCCTAGTACAAATAATTTTACACGAGAGTTGAACTAGCTTTATAAGCTAGTTCAAATAATTTTACACTAGAGTTGAACTAGCTCTATAGCCTAGTACGAACTTTTCTACACTAGAGTTGAACAAGCTCTATAAGCTAGTTCAAACATATTTAAACTAGAGTTGAACTAGCTCTATAGCCTAGTACAAATAACTTTACACTAGAGTTGAACTAGCTCTATAAGCTTGTACAAATAATTTTACACTAGAGTTGAACTAGCTCTATAGTCTAGTACAAATAATTTTACACTACAGTTGAACTAGCTCTATAAGCTACTTCAAATAATTTTACACTACTAGAGTTGAACTAGCTCCATAAGCTAGTTCAAATAATTTTACACTAGAGTTGAACTAACTTTATAAGCTTGTACAAATAATTTTCCAATAGAGTTAAACTACCTCTATAGGCTAGTACAAATAATTTTACACTAGAGTTGAACTAGCTCTATAAGCTAGTTCAAATTATTTTACACTAGAGTTGAACTAGCTCTATAATCGAGTTCAAATAATTTTACACTAGTGTTAAACTAGCTCTATAGGCTAGTACAAATAATTTTACACTAGAGTTGAACTAGCTCTATAAGCTAGATCAAAAAAATTTACACTAGAGTTGAACTAGCTCTATAGCCTAGTGCAATTTTTTTACACTAAAGATGAACAAGCTCTATAAGCTATTTCAAATATATTTACACTAGAGTTGAACTAGCTCTATAGCCTAATACAAATAATTTTACACTAGAGTTGAACTAGCTTTATAAGCTAGTTCAAGTAATTTTACACTAGAGTTGAACTAGCTCTATAGCCTAGTACAAATTTTTTTACACTAGAGTTGAACAAGCTCTATAAGCTAGTTCAAATATATTTACACTAGAGTTGAACTAGCTCTATAGCCTAGTACGAATGACTTTACACTAGAGGTTAACTAGCTCTATAAGCTTGTACAAATAATTTTACACTAGAGTTGAACTTTCTCTATAGTCTAGTACAAATAATTTTACACTAGAGTTGAACTAGCTCTATAAGCTACTTCAAATAATTTTACACTACTAGAATTGAACTAGCTCTATAAGCTAGTTCAAATTATTTTACGCTAGAGTTGAACTAGCTCTATAAGCTTGTACAAATGATTTTCCAATAGAGTTGAACTACCTCTATAGGCTAGTACAAATAATTTTACACTAGAGTTGAACTAGCTCTATAAGCTAATTCAAATAATTTTACACTAGAATAGGACTAGCTCTATAGACTAGTACAAATATTTTTACACTAGGGTCGAACTAGCTCTATAAGCTTGTTAAAATAATTTTACACTAGAGTTGAACTAGCTATATAGCCTAGTACAAATAATTTTACACTAGAGTTGAACTAGCTCTATAGACTAGTACAAATATTTTTACACTAGAGTTGAACTAGCTCTATAAATTATTAAAATAATTTTACACTAGAGTTTAACTAGCTCTATAGCCTAGTACAAATAATTTTACACTATAGTTGAACTAGCTCTATAGCCTAGTTCAAATAATTTTAAACTACTCTTGAACTATCTCTAGAGGCTCGTAAAAATAATTTCACACTAGAGTTGAACTGACTCTATAAGCTAGTTCAAATAATTTTACACTAGACTTGAACTAGCTCTATAAGCTTGTACAGATAATTTTACACTAGAGTTGAACTAGCTATATAGCCTAGTACAAATAATTGTACACTAGAGTTGAACTAGCTCTATAGCCTAGTACAAATATTTTTACACTAGAGTTGAACTAGCTCAATAAGCTAGTTAAAATAATTTTACCCTAGAGTTTAACAAGCTCTATAGCCTAGCACAAATATTTTTACACTAGAGTTGAACTAGCTCTATAAGCTAGTTAAAATAATTTTACCCTAGAGTTTAACTAGCCCTATAGCCTAGTAGAAATAATTTTACACTAGAGTTGAACGAGCTCTATAGCCTAGTACAAATAATTTTACACTAGAGTTGAACTAGCTCTATAAGCTAGCTCAAATAATTATACACTAGAGTTGAACTATCTGTATAGCCTAGTACAAATAATTTTACACTAGAGTTGAACTAGCTCTACAAGCTAGTTAAAATAATTTTACCCTAGAGTTTAACTAGCTCTATAGCCTAGTAGAAATAATTTTACACTAGAGTTGAACTAGCTCTATAGCCTAGTATAAATAATTTTACACTAGAGTTGAACTAACTCTGTAAGCTAGTTCAAATAATTTTACACTAGAGTTGAACTAGCTCTATTGCGTAGTACAATTTTTTTTACAATTGAGTTGAAGAAGCTCTATAAGCTAGTTCAAATATTTTTACACTAGAGGTGAACTACCTTTATAGCCTAGTACAAATAATTTTACACTAGAGTTGAACTAGCTCTATGAGCTAGTTCAAATAATTTTACACTAGAATTGAACTAGCTCTATATATAACCTAGTAAAAATATTTTTAGAATAGAGTTGAACTAGCTCCATAGCCTAGTACAAATAATTTTACACTAGAGTTGAACTAGCTCCATGAGCTGGTACAAATCATTTTACACTAGTGTTGAAGTCGCTCTATAAGCTAGTTCAAATAACTTTACACTAGAGTTGAGCTAGCTCTATAAGCTTGTACATATCATTTTACACTAGAGTTTAACTAGCTCTATAGTCTAGTACAAATAATCTTACAATATAGTTGAACTAGCTCTATAAGCTAGTTCAAATAATTTTACATTAGAGTTGAACTAGCTCTATAGCCTAGTACTATTTTTTTACAATAGAGCTGAACTAGCTCTATAAGCTTGTACAAATAATTTTACACTAGAGTTGAACTAGCAATATAGCCTAGTACAAAAAAATTTACACTAGAGTTGAACTAGCTCTATAGCCTAGTACAAATAATTTTACACTAGAGTTGAACTAGCTCTATAGCCTAGTTCAAATACTTTTACACTACAGTTGAACTAGCTCTATTACTTGTAAAAACAATTTCACACTAGAGTTGAACTCACTCTATAAGCTTGTTCAAATGATTTTACAATAGAGTTGAACTAGCTCTATAGGCTAGTACAAATAATTTTACAATAGAGTTGAACTAGATCTATAGCCTTGTACAAATAATTTTTACACTAGAGTTGAACTAACTCTATAGTCTAGTACAAATAATTTTACACCAGAGTTGAACTAGCTCTATAAGCTACTTCTAATAATTTTACACTACTAGAGTTGAACTAGCTCTATAAGCTAGTTAAACTAATTTTACAATAGAGTTGAATTAGCTCTATAGGCTAGTACAAAATTTTTTACAGTAGAGTTGAACTAGCTCTATAAGCTAGTTCAAATAATTTTACACTAGAGTTGAACTAGCTCTATAATCTAGTTCAAATAATTTTACACTAAAGTAGAACTAGCTCTATAGCCTAGTAGAAATAATTTTACACTACAGTTGAACTAGCTCTATAAGCTAGTTCAAATAATTTTACACTACAGTTGAACGAACTCTATAAGCTAGTTCATAGATATTTACACTAGTCTTGAACCAGCTCTATAGCCTAGTACAAATAATTTTACACTAGAGTTGAACTAGCTCTATAAGCTTGTACAAATAGTTTTACACTAGAGTTGAACTAGCTCTATAGCCTAGTACAAAATATATTACACTAGAGTTGAACAAGCTCTATAAGCTAGTTCAAATATATTTACACTAGATTTGAACTAGCTCTATAGCCTAGTACAAATAATTTTACACTAGAGTTGAACTAGCTCTATAAGCTTGTTCAAATAATTTTAGACTAGAGTTGAACTAGCTCTATAGCCTTGTACAAATAATTTTACACTAGAGTTGAACTAGCTCTATAAGGTAGTTCAAATAATTTTACTCTAGATTTGAACTAGCTCTATAGCCTAGTACAAATATTTTTACACTAGAG
>NW_025225106.1:26754-27972 GCF_018294505.1 Triticum aestivum | reverse complement strand
ACAGTTGAACTATCTCTATTAGCTTGTAAAAACAATTTCACACTAGAGTTGAACTCACTCTATAAGCTAGTTCAAATGATTTTACAATAGAGTTGAACTAGCTCTATAGGCTAGTACAAATAATTTTACACTAGAGTTGAACTAGCTCTATAGTCTAGTACAAATAATTTTACACCAGAGTTGAACTAGCTCTATAAGCTACTTCTAATAATTTTACACTACTAGAGTTGAACTAGCTCTATAAGCTAGTTAAAATAATTTTACAATAGAGTTGAACTAGCTCTATAGGCTAGTACAAATAATTTTACAGTAGAGTTGAACTAGCTCTATAAGTTAGTTCAAATAATTTTACACTAGAGTTGAACTAGCTCTATCATCTAGTTCAAATAATTTTACACTAGAGTTGAACTAGCTCTACAGCCTAGTACAAATAATTTTACACTAGAGTTGAACTAGCTCTATAAGCTAGTTCAAATAATTTTACACTACAGTTGAACAAACTCTATAAGCTAGGTCAAATATATTTACACTAGACTTGAACCAGCTCTATAAGCTTCTACAAATAATTTTACACTAGAGTTGAACTAGCTCTATAGTCTAGTACAAATAATTTTACACTAGAGTTGAACAAGCTCTATAAGCTAGTTAAAATAATTTTACCGTATAGGTGAACTAGCTCTATAGCCAACTACAAATAATTTTACACTAGAGTTGAACTAGCTCTATAGCCTAGTAGAAATAATTTTACACTAGAGTTGAACTAGCTCTATAAGCTAGTTCAAATAATTTTACACTAGAGTTGAACTAGCTCTATAGCCTATTACAAATAATTTTACACTAGAATTGAACTAGCTCTATAAGCTAGTTCAAATAATTTTACTCTAGATTTGAACTAGCTCTATAGCCTAGTACACATAATTTTAGACTAGAGTTGAACTAGCTCTATAAGCTAGTTCAAATAATTTTACACTAGAGTTGAACTAGCTCTATAGCCTAGTACAAAATATTTTACACTAGAATTGAACAAGCTCTATAAGCTAGTTCAAATATATTTACACTAGAGTTGAAATAGATCTATAGCCTAGTACAAATAATTTTACACTAGAGTTGAACTAGCTCTATAAGCTTGTACAAATAATTTTACACTAGAGTTGAACTAGCTCTATAGCCTAGTACAAAATATTTTACACTAGAGTTGAACAAGCTCTATAAGCTAGT
>NW_025225106.1:25310-26744 GCF_018294505.1 Triticum aestivum | reverse complement strand
ATAAGGTAGTTCAAATAATTTTACTCTAGATTTGAACTAGCTCTATAGCCTAGTACAAATATTTTTACACTAGAGTTGAACAAGCTCAATAAGCTAGTTAAAATAATTTTACCCTAGAGTTGAACTAGCTCTATAGCCTACTACAAATAATTTAACACTAGAGTTGAACTAGCTCTATAGCCTAGTACAAATAATTTTACACTAGAGTTGAACTAGCTCTATAAGCTTGTTCAAATAAATTTACACTAGAGTTGAACTAGCTCCATAGCCTAGTACAAATAATTTTAAACTAGAGTTGAACTAGCTCTATAGCCTAGTTCAAATACTTTTACACTACAGTTGAACTACCTCTATTAGCTTGTAAAAACAATTTCACACTAGAGTTGAACTCACTCTATAAGCTGGTTCAAATGATTTTACAATAGAGTTGAACTAGCTCTATTGGTTAGTACAAATAACTTTACACTAGAGGTGAACTAGCTCTATAAGCTTGTACAAATAATTTTACACTAGAGTTGAACTAGCTCTATAGTCCAGTACAAATAATTTTACACCAGAGTTGAACTAGCTCTATAAGCTACTTCTAATAATTTTACACTACTAGAGTTGAACTAGCTCTATAAGCTAGTTAAAATAATTTTACAATAGAGTTGAACTAGCTCTATAGGCTAGTACAAATAATTTTACAGTAGAGTTGAACTAGCTCTATAAGCTAGTTCAAATAATTTTACACTAGAGTTGAACTAGCTCTATAATCTAGTTCAAATAATTTTACACTAGAGTTGAACTAGCTCTATAGCCTAGTACAAAATATTTTACACTAGAGTTGAACAAGCTCTATAAGATAGTTCAAATATATTTACACTAGAGTTGAACTAGCTCTATAGCCTAGTACAAATAATTTTACACTAGAGTTGAACTAGCTCTATAAGCTTGTTCAAATAATTTTAGACTAGAGTTGAACTAGCTCTATAGCCTAGTACAAATAATTTTACACTAGAGTTGAACTAGCTCTATAAGGTAGTTCAAATAATTTTACTCTAGATTTGAACTAGGTCTATAGCCTAGTACAAATATTTTTACACTAGAGTTGAACAAGCTCAATAAGCTAGTTAAAATAATTTTACCCTAGAGTTGAACTAGCTCTATAGCCTACTACAAATAATTTTACACTAGAGTTGAACTAGCTCTATCGCCTAGTACAAATAATTTTACACTAGAGTTGAACTAGCTCTATAAGCTTGTACAAATAATTTTACAGTAGAGTTGAACTAGCTCTATAGCCTAGTACAAAATATTTTACACTAGAGTTGAACAAGCTCTATAAGCTAGTTCAAATATATTTACACTAGAGTTGAACTAGCTCTATAGCCTAGTACAAATAATTTTACACTAGAGTTGAACTAGCTCTATAAGCTTGTTCAAATAATTTTA
>NW_025225106.1:24395-25300 GCF_018294505.1 Triticum aestivum | reverse complement strand
ATAAGGTAGTTCAAATAATTTTACTCTAGATTTGAACTAGCTCTATAGCCTAGTACAAATATTTTTACACTAGAGTTGAACAAGCTCAATAAGCTAGTTAAAATAATTTTACCCTAGAGTTGAACTAGCTCTATAGCCTACTACAAATAATTTAACACTAGAGTTGAACTAGCTCTATAGCCTAGTACAAATAATTTTACACTAGAGTTGAACTAGCTCTATAAGCTTGTTCAAATAAATTTACACTAGAGTTGAACTAGCTCCATAGCCTAGTACAAATAATTTTAAACTAGAGTTGAACTAGCTCTATAGCCTAGTTCAAATACTTTTACACTACAGTTGAACTACCTCTATTAGCTTGTAAAAACAATTTCACACTAGAGTTGAACTCACTCTATAAGCTGGTTCAAATGATTTTACAATAGAGTTGAACTAGCTCTATTGGTTAGTACAAATAACTTTACACTAGAGGTGAACTAGCTCTATAAGCTTGTACAAATAATTTTACACTAGAGTTGAACTAGCTCTATAGTCCAGTACAAATAATTTTACACCAGAGTTGAACTAGCTCTATAAGCTACTTCTAATAATTTTACACTACTAGAGTTGAACTAGCTCTATAAGCTAGTTAAAATAATTTTACAATAGAGTTGAACTAGCTCTATAGGCTAGTACAAATAATTTTACAGTAGAGTTGAACTAGCTCTATAAGCTAGTTCAAATAATTTTACACTAGAGTTGAACTAGCTCTATAATCTAGTTCAAATAATTTTACACTAGAGTTGAACTAGCTCTATAGCCTAGTACAAAATATTTTACACTAGAGTTGAACAAGCTCTATAAGATAGTTCAAATATATTTACACTAGAGTTGAACTAGCTCTATAGCCTAGTACAAATAATTTT
>NW_025225106.1:21879-24385 GCF_018294505.1 Triticum aestivum | reverse complement strand
TAGATTTGAACTAGCTCTATAGCCTAGTACAAATATTTTTACACTAGAGTTGAACAAGCTCAATAAGCTAGTTAAAATAATTTTACCCTAGAGTTGAACTAGCTCTGTAGCCTACTACAAATAATTTTACACTAGAGTTGAACTAGCTCTATAGCCTAGTACAAATAATTTTACACTAGAGTTGAACTAGCTCTATAGCCTAGTACAAATAATTTTAAACTAGAGTTGAACTAGCTCTATAGCCTAGTTCAAATACTTTTACACTACAGTTGAACTACCTCTATTAGCTTGTAAAAACAATTTCACACTAGAGTTGAACTCACTCTATAAGCTAGTTCAAATGATTTTACAATAGAGTTGAACTAGCTCTATAGGCTAGTACAAATAACTTTACACTAGAGGTGAACTAGCTCTATAAGCTTGTACAAATAATTTTACACTAGAGTTGAACTAGCTCTATAGTCTAGTACAAATAATTTTACACCAGAGTTGAACTAGCTCTATAAGCTACTTCTAATAATTTTGCACTACTAGAGTTGAACTAGCTCTATAAGCTAGTTAAAATAATTTTACCATAGAGTTGAACTAGCTCTATAGGCTAGTACAAATAATTTTACAGTAGAGTTGAACTAGCTCTATAAGCTAGTTCAAATAATTTTACACTAGAGTTGAACTAGCTCTATAATCTAGTTCAAATAATTTTACACTAGAGTTGAACTAGCTCTATAGCCTAGTACAAATAATTTTACACTAGAGTTGAACTAGCTCTATAAGCTAGTTCAAATAATTTTACACTACAGTTGAACAAACTCTATAAGCTAGGTCAAATATATTTACACTAGACTTGAACCAGCTCTATAGCCTATTACAAATAATTTTACACTAGAGTTGAACTAGCTCTATAAGCTTCTACAAATAATTTTACACTAGAGTTGAACTAGCTCTATAGTCTAGTACAAATAATTTTACACTAGAGTTGAACAAGCTCTATAAGCTAGTTAAAATAATTTTACCCTATAGGTGAACTAGCTCAATAGCCAACTACAAATAATTTTACACTAGAGTTGAACTAGCTCTATAGCCTAGTAGAAATAATTTTACACTAGAGTTGAACTAGCTCTATAAGCTAGTTCAAATAATTTTACACTAGAGTTGAACTAGCTCTATAGCCTATTACAAATAATTTTACACTAGAGTTGAACTAGCTCTATAAGCTAGTTCAAATAATTTTACTCTAGATTTGAACTAGCTCTATAGCCTAGTACAGATAATTTTAGACTAGAGTTGAACTAGCTCCATAAGCTAGTTCAAATAATTTTACACTAGAGTTGAACTAGCTCTATAGCCTAGTACAAAATATTTTACACTAGAGTTGAACAAGCTCTATAAGCTAGTTCAAATATATTTACACTAGAGTTGAACTAGATCTATAGCCTAGTACAAATAATTTTACACAAGAGTTGAACTAGCTCTATGAGCTTGTACAAATAATTTTACACTAGAGTTGAACTAGCTCTATAGCCTAGTACAAAATATTTTATACTAGAGTTGAACTAGATCTATAGCCTAGTACAAATAATTTTACACTAGAGTTGAACTAGCTCTATAAGCTAGTTCAAATAATTTTACACTAGAGTTGAACTAGCTCTATAGGCTAGTACATATAATTTTACAGTAGAGTTGAACTAGCTCTATAAGCTAGTTCAAATAATTTTATACTAGAGTTGAACTAGCTCTATAATCTAGTTCAAATAATTTTACACTAGAGTTGAACTAGCTCTATAGCCTAGTACAAATAATTTTACACTAGAGTTGAACTAGCTCTATATGCTAGTTCAAATAATTTTACACTACATTTGAACAAACTCTATAAGCTAGTTCAAATATATTTACACTAGACTTGAACCAGCTCTATAGCCAAGTACAAATAATTTTACACTAGAGTTGAGCTAGCTCTATAAGCTTGTACAAATAATTTTACACTAGAGTTGAACTAGCTCTATAGTCTAGTACAAATAATTTCACACTAGAGTTGAACAAGCTCTATAAGCTAGTTAAGATAATTTTACCCTATAGGTGAACTAGCTCCATAGCCAACTACAAATAATTTTACACTAGAGTTGAACTAGCTCTATAGCCTAGTAGAAATAATTTTACACTAGAGTTGAACTAGCTCTATAAGCTAGTTCAAATAATTTTACACTAGAGATGAACTAGCTCTATAGCCTATTACAAATAATTTTACACTAGAGTTGAACTAGCTCTATAAGCTAGTTGAAATAATTTTACTCTAGATTTGAACTAGCTCTATAGCCTAGTACAGATAATTTTACACTAGAGTTGAACAAGCTTTATAAGCTAGTTCAAATAATTTTACACTAGAGTTGAACTAGCTCTATAGCCTAGTACAAAATATTTTACACTAGAATTGAACAAGCTCTATAAGCTAGTTCAAATATATTTACACTAGAGTTGAACTAGATCTATAGCCTAGTACAAATAATTT
>NW_025225106.1:20302-21869 GCF_018294505.1 Triticum aestivum | reverse complement strand
TAGCTCTATAAGCTAGTACAAATAATTTTACACTAGATTTGAACTAGCTCTATAGCCTAGTTCAAATAATTTTACACTAGAGTTGAACTAGCTCTATAAGCTAGTTCAAATAATTTTACACTAGAGTTGAACTAGCTCTATGGTCTAGTTCAAATAATTTTACACTATTGTTGAACTAGATCTATAGCCTAGTACAAATAATTTTGCACTAGAGTTGAACTAGCTCTATAAGCTAGTTAAAATAGTTTTACAAAAGAATTGACCTAGCTCTATAGCCTAATACAAATAATTTTACACTAGACTTCAACTAGCTCTATAACCTAGTACAAACAATTTTACACTAGAGTTGACCTAGCTCCATAAACTAGTTCAAATAATTTTACAATAGAGTTGAACTAGCTCTATAGCCTAGTATAAATAATTTTACACTAGAGTTGAACTAGCTCTATAAGCTAATTCAAATAATTTTACACTAGAGTTGAACTAGCTCTATAGCCTAGTACAAATAATTTTACAGTAGAGTTGAACTAGCTCTATAAGCTAGTTGAAATAATTTAACACTAGAGTTGAACTAGCTCTATAGCCTAGTACAAATAATTTTACACTACAGTTGAACTAGCTCTATAATCTAGTTCATATAATTTTACACTAGAGTTGAACTAGCTCTATTGCCTAGTACATATAATTTTACACTAGAGTTGAACTAGCTCTATAGCCTAGTAAAAATAATTTTACACTAGAGTTGAACTAGCTCTATAAGCTAGTTCAAATAATTTTACACTAGAGTTGAACTAGCTCTATAGCCAAGTACAAATAATTTTACAATAGAGTTGAACTAGCTCTATAAGCTAGTTGAAATAATTTTACACTAGAGTTGAACTAGCTCTATAAGCTAGTTGAAATAATTTTACACCAGAGTTGAAATAGCTATATAAGCTAGTTCAAATAATTTTACACTAGAGTTGAACTAGATCTATAGACTAGTACAAATAATTTTACACTAGAGTTGAACTAGCTCTATAAGCTAGTTCCAATAATTTTACACTAGAGCTGAACTAGCTCTATAGCCTAGTACAAATAATTTTACACTAGAGTTGAACTAGCTCTATAGCCTAGTACAAATAATTTTACACTAGAATTGAAGTAGCTCTATAGTCTAGTTCAAATAATTTTACACTAGTGTTGAACTAGCTCTTTAGTCTAGTACAAATAATTTTACACTAGAGTTGAACTAGCTCTATAAGCTAACTAAATTTTTTTTCCAAAAGAGTTTTCCTATCTCCATAGCCTAGTGCAAATAATTTTACACTAGAGTTGAACTAGCTCTATAGGCTAGTTCAAATAATTTTACACTAGAGTTGAACAAGCTCTATAGCCTACTACATAAAAATTTACACTAGAGTTGAACTAGCTCTATAGCCTAGTACAAATAATTTTACATTAGAGTTGAACTAGCTCTATAAGCTAGTTCAAATAATTTTACACTAGAGTTGAACTAGCTCTATAGCCTAGTACAAATAATTTTACACTAGAGTTGAACTAGCTCTATGAGCTAGTACAAATAATT
>NW_025225106.1:18700-19486 GCF_018294505.1 Triticum aestivum | reverse complement strand
TAGAGTTGACAAGCTCTATAAGCTAGTTCAAATATATTTACACTAGAGTTGAACTAGATCTATAGCCTAGTACAAATAATTTTACACTAGAGTTGAACTAGCTCTATAAGCTAGTTCAAATAATTTTACACTAGAGTTGAACTAGCTCTATAGGCTAGTACAAATAATTTTACATTAGAGTTGAACTAGCTCTATAAGCTAGTTCAAATAATTTTAAACTAGAGTTGAACTAGCTCTATAATCTAGTTCAAATAATTTTACACTAGAGTTGAACTAGCTCTATAGCCTAGTACAAATAATTTTACACTAGAGTTGAACTAGCTCTATATGCTAGTTCAAATAATTTTACACTACATTTGAACAAACTCTATAAGCTAGTTCAAATATATTTACACTAGACTTGAACCAGCTCTATAGCCAAGTACAAATAATTTTACACTAGAGTTGAGCTAGCTATATAAGCTTGTACAAATAATTTTACACTAGAGTTGAACTAGCTCTATAGTCTAGTACAAATAATTTCACACTAGAGTTGAACAAGCTCTATAAGCTAGTTAAGATAATTTTACCCTATAGGTGAACTAGCTCTATAGCCAACTACAAATAATTTTACACTAGAGTTGAACTAGCTCTATAGCCTAGTAGAAATAATTTTACACTAGAGTTGAACTAGCTCTATAAGCTAGTTCAAATAATTTTACACTAGAGATGAACTAGCTCTATAGCCTATTACAAATAATTTTACACTAGAGTTGAACGAGCTCTATAAGCTAGTTGAAATAATTT
>NW_025225106.1:17964-18534 GCF_018294505.1 Triticum aestivum | reverse complement strand
AGCTCTATAAGCGAGTTCAAATAATTTTACTCTAGATTTGAACTAGCTCTATAGCCTAGTACAGATAATTTTACACTAGAGTTGAACTAGCTCTATAGCCTAGTACAAAATATTTTACACTAGAATTGAACAAGCTCTATAAGCTAGTTCAAATATATTTACACTAGAGTTGAACTAGATCTATAGCCTAGTACAAATAATTTTACACTAGAGTTGAACTAGCTCTATAAGCTTGTACAAATAATTTTACACTAGAGTTGAACTAGCTCTATAGCCTAGTACAAAATATTTAACACTAGAGTTGAACAAGCTCTATAAGCTAGTTCAAATATATTTACACTAGAGTTGAACTAGCTATATAGCCTAGTACAAATAATTTTACACTAGAGTTGAACTAGCTCTATAAGCTTGTTCAAATAATTTTAGACTAGAGTCGAACTAGCTCTATAGCCTAGTACAAATAATTTTACACTAGAGTTGAACTAGCTCTATAAGGTAGTTCAAATAATTTTACTCTAGATTTGAACTAGCTCTATAGCCTAGTAGAAATATTTTTACACAAGAGTTGAA
>NW_025225106.1:15504-16830 GCF_018294505.1 Triticum aestivum | reverse complement strand
GTTCAAATAATTTTAGACTAGAGTTGAACTAGCTCTATAGCCTAGTACAAATAATTTTACACTAGAGTTGAACTAGCTCTATAAGGTAGTTCAAATAATTTTACTCTAGATTTGAACTTGGTCTATAGCCTAGTACAAATATTTTTACACTAGAGTAGAACAAGCTCCATAAGCTAGTTAAAATAATTTTACCCTAGAGTTGAACTAGCTCTATAGCCTACTACAAATAATTTTACACTAGTGTTGAACTAGCTCTATCGCCTAGTACAAATAATTTTACACTAGAGTTGAACTAGCTCTATAAGCTTGTTCAAATAAATTTACGCTAGAGTTGAACTAGCTCTATAGCCTAGTACAAATAATTTTACACTAGAGTTGAACTAGCTCTATAAGATAGTTCAAATAATTTTACACTAGAGTTGAACTAGCTGTATAGCCTAGTACAAAATATTTTACACTAGAGTTGACAAGCTCTATAAGCTAGTTCAAATAAATTTACACTATAGTTGAACTAGCTCTATAGGCTAGTACAAATAATTTTACAGTAGAGTTGAACTAGCTCTATAAGCTAGTTCAAATAATTTTAGACTAGAGTTGAACTAGCTCTCTAGCCTAGTACAAATAATTTTACACTAGAGTTGAACTAGCTCTATCAGGTGGTTCAAATAATTTTACTCTAGATTTGAACTAGCTCTATAGCCTAGTACAAATATTTTTACACTAGAGTTGAACAAGCTCAATAAGCTAGTTAAAGTAATTTTACCATAGAGTTGAACTAGCTCTATAGCCTACTACAAATAATTTTACACTAGAGTTGAACTAGCTCTATAGCCTAGTACAAATAATTTTACACTAGAGTTGAACTAGCTCTATAAGCTTGCTCAAATAAATTTACACTAGAGTTGACAAGCTCTATAGCCTAGTACAAATAATTTTACACCAGAGTTGAACTAGCTCTATAAGCTAGTTCAAATAATTTTACTCTAGATTTCAACTAGCTCTATAGCCTAGTACAAATAATTTTACACTAGAGTTGAACTAGCTCTATAAGCTAGTTCAAATAATTTTACACTAGAGTTGAGCTAGCTCTATAGCCTAGTACAAAATATTTTACGCTAGAGTTGACAAGCTCTATAAGCTAGTTCAAATATATTTACACTAGAGTTGAACTAGATCTATAGCCTAGTACAAATAATTTTACACTAGAGTTGAACTAGCTCTATAAGCTAGTTCAAATAATTTTACACTACAGTTGAACTAGCTCTATAGCCTAGTACAAAATATTTTACACTAGAGTTGACAAGCTCTATAAGCTAGTTCAAATAT
>NW_025225106.1:14801-15231 GCF_018294505.1 Triticum aestivum | reverse complement strand
GTTCAAATAATTTTAGACTAGAGTTGAACTAGCTCTATAGCCTAGTACAAATAATTTTACACTAGAGTTGAACTAGCTCTATAAGGTAGTTCAAATAATTTTACTCTAGATTTGAACTTGGTCTATAGCCTAGTACAAATATTTTTACACTAGAGTAGAACAAGCTCCATAAGCTAGTTAAAATAATTTTACCCTAGAGTTGAACTAGCTCTATAGCCTACTACAAATAATTTTACACTAGTGTTGAACTAGCTCTATCGCCTAGTACAAATAATTTTACACTAGAGTTGAACTAGCTCTATAAGCTTGTTCAAATAAATTTACGCTAGAGTTGAACTAGCTCTATAGCCTAGTACAAATAATTTTACACTAGAGTTGAACTAGCTCTATAAGATAGTTCAAATAATTTTACACTAGAGTTGAACTAGCT
>NW_025225106.1:11763-13950 GCF_018294505.1 Triticum aestivum | reverse complement strand
TACACTAGAGTTGACAAGCTCTATAAGCTAGTTCAAATATATTTACACTAGAGTTGAACTAGATCTATAGCCTAGTACAAATAATTTTACACTAGAGTTTAACTAGCCCTATAAGCTAGTTCAAATAATTTTACACTAGAGTTGAACTAGCTCTATAGGCTAGTACAAATAATTTTACAGTAGAGTTGAACTAGCTCTATAAGCTAGTTCAAATAATTTTACACTAGAGTTGAACTAGCTCTATAATCTAGTTCAAGTAATTTTAAACTAGAGTTGAACTAGCTCTAAAGCCTAGTACAAATAATTTTACACTAGAGTTGAACTAGCTCAATAAGCTAGTTCAAATAATTTTACACTACAGTTGAACGAACTCTATAAGCTAGTTCAAATATATTTACACTAGACTCGAACCAGCTCTATAGCCTAGTACAAATAAATTTACACTAGAGTTGAACTAGCTCTATAAGCTTGTACAAATAAATTTACGCTAGAGTTGAACTAGCTCTATAGTCTAGTACAAATAATTTTACACTAGAGTGGAACAAGCTCTATAAGCTAGTTAAAATAATTTTACCCTATAGGTGAACTACCTCTATAGCCAACTACAAATAATTTTACACTAGAGTTGAACTAGCTCTATAGCCTAGTAGAAATAATTTTACACTAGAGTTGAACTAGCTCTATAAGCTAGTTCAAATAATTTTACACTAGAGTTTAACTACCTCTATAGCCTAGTACAAAATATTTTACACTACATTTGAACTAGCTCTATAGCCTAGTACAAATATTTTACACTAGAGTTGAACAAGCTCAATAATCTAGTTCAAATAATTTTACACTAGAGTTGAACTAGCTCAATAGCCTAGTTGAAATAATTTTACACTAGAGTTGAACTAGTTCTATAAGCTAGTTCAAATAATTTTACACTACAGTTGAACAAACTCTACAAGCTAGTTCAAATATATTTACACTAGACTTGAACCAGCTCTATAGCCTAGTACAAATAATTTTAGACTAGAGTTGAACTAGCTCTATAAGCTTGTCCAAATAATTTTACACTAGAGTTGAACTAGCTCTATAGGCTAGTACAAATAATTTTACACTAGAGTTGAACAAGCTCTATAAGCTAGTTAAAATAATTTTACCCTATAGGTGAACTAGCTCTATAGCCAACTACAAATAATTTTACACTAGAGTTGAACTAGCTCCATAGCCTAGTAGAAATAATTTTACACTAGAGTTGAACTAGCTCTATAAGCTAGTTCAAATAATTTTACACTAGAGTTGAACTATCTCTATAGCCTATTACAAATAATTGTACACTAGACTTGAACTAGCTCTATAAGCTAGTTCAAATAATTTTACTCTAGATTTGAACTAGCACTATAGCCTAGTACAGATAATTTTACACTAGAGTTGGACTAGCTCTATAAGCTAGTTCAAATATATTTACACTAGAGTTGAACTAGATCTATAGCCTAGTACAAATAATTTTACACTAGAGTTGAACTAGCTCTATAATCTTGTACAAATAATTTTACACTAGAGTTGAACTAGCTCTATATCCTAGTACAAAATATTTTACACTAGAGTTGAACAAGCTCTATAAGCTAGTTCAAATATATTTACACTAGAGTCGAACTAGCTCTATAGCCTAGTACAAATAATTTTACACTAGAGTTGAACTAGCTCTATAAGCTTGTTCAAATAATTTTAGACTAGAGTTGAACTAGCTCTATAGCCTAGTACAAATAATTTTACACTAGAGTTGAACTAGCTCTATAAGGTAGTTCAAATAATTTTACTCTAGATTTGAACTAGCTCTATAGCCTAGTACAAATAATTTTACACTAGAGTTGAACTAGCTCTATAGCCTAGTACAAATAATTTTACCCTAGATTTGAACTAGCTCTATAGCCTACTACAAATAATTTTACACTAGAGTTGAACTACCTCTATAGCCTAGTACAAATAATTTTACACTAGAGTTGAACTAGCTCTATAAGCTTGTTCAAATAAATTTACACTAGAGTTGAACTAGCTCTATAGCCTAGTACAAATAATTTTACACTAGAGTTGAACTAGCTCTATAAGCTAGTTCAAATAATTTTACTCTAGATTTGAACTAGCTCTATAGCCTAGTACAAATAATTTTACACTAGAGTTGAACTAGCTCTATAAGCTAGT
>NW_025225106.1:11151-11484 GCF_018294505.1 Triticum aestivum | reverse complement strand
TTGAACTAGCTCTATAAGCTTGTACAAATAATTTTACACTATAGTTGAACTAGCTCTATAGCCTAGTACAAAATATTTTACACTAGAGTTGAACAAGCTCTATAAGCTAGTTCAAATATATTTACACTAGAGTTGAACTAGCTCTATAGCCTAGTACAAATAATTTTACACTAGAGTTGAACTAGCTCAATAAGCTTGTTCAAATAGTTTTAGACTAGAGTTGAACTAGCTCTATAGCCTAGTACAAACAATTTTACACTAGAGTTGAACTAGCTCTATAAGGTAGTTCAAATAATTTTACTCTAGATTTGAACTACCTCTATAGCCTAGTAC
>NW_025225106.1:9913-10523 GCF_018294505.1 Triticum aestivum | reverse complement strand
TAGCTCTATAGCCTAGTAAAAAATATTTTACACTAGAGTTGAACAAGCTCTATAAGCTAGTTCAAATATATATACACTAGAGTTGAACAAGCTCTATAAGCTAGTTAAAATAATTTTACCCTATAGGTGAACTAGCTCTATAGCCAACTACAAATAATTTTACAGTAGAGTTGAACTAGCTCCATAGCCTAGTAGAAATAATTTTACACTAGAGTTGAACTAGCTCTATAAGCTAGTTCAAATAATTTTACACTAGAGTTGAACTATCTCTATAGCCTATTACAAATAATTGTACACTAGAGTTGAACTAGCTCTATAAGCTAGTTCAAATAATTTTACTCTAGATTTGAACTAGCTCTATAGCCTAGTACAGATAATTTTACACTAGAGTTGGACTAGCTCTATAAGCTAGTTCAAATATATTTACACTAGAGTTGAACTAGATCTATAGCCTAGTACAAATAATTTTACACTAGACTTGAACTAGCTCTATAATCTTGTACAAATAATTTTACACTAGAGTTGAACTAGCTCTATATCCTAGTACAAAATATTTTACACTAGAGTTGAACAAGCTCTATAAGCTAGTTCAAATATATTTACACTAGAG
>NW_025225106.1:6167-8199 GCF_018294505.1 Triticum aestivum | reverse complement strand
TAGTACAAATAATTTTACACTAGAGTTGAACTAGCTCTATAAGCTAGTTCAAATAATTTTACTCTAGATTTGAACTAGCTCTATAGCCTAGTACAAATAATTTTACACTAGAGTTGAACTAGCTCTATAAGCTAGTTCAAATAATTTTACACTAGACTTGAACCAGCTCTATAGCCTAGTACAAATAATTTTACACTGAGTTGAACTACCTCTATAGTCTAGTACAAATAATTTTACACTAGAGTTGAACAAGCTCTATAAGCTAGTTAAAATAATTTTACCCTATAGGTGAACTAGCTCTATAGCCAGCTACAAATAATTTTACACTAGAGTTGAACTAGCTCTATAGCCTAGTAGAAATAATTTTACACTAGAGTTGAACTAGCTCTATAAGCTAGTTCAAATAATTTTACACTAGAGTTGAACTATCTCGATAGCCTATTACACATAATTTTACACTAGAGTTGAACTTGATCTATAAGCTAGTTCAAATAATTTTACTCTAGATTTGAACTAGCTCTATAGCCTAGTACAGATAATTTTACACTAGAGTTGAACTAGCTCTATAAGCTAGTTCAAATAATTTTACACAAGAGTTGAACTAGCTCTATAGCCTACTACAAATAATTTTACACTAGAGTTGAACTAGCTCTATAAGCTAGTTCAAATATATTTACACTAGAGTTGAACTAGATCTATAGCCTAGTACAAATAATTTTACACTAGAGTTGAACTAGCTCTATAAGCTTGTACAAATAATTTTACACTATAGTTGAACTAGCTCTATAGCCTAGTACAAAATATTTTACACTAGAGTTGAACAAGCTCTATAAGCTAGTTCAAATATATTTACACTAGAGTTGAACTAGCTCTATAGCCTAGTACAAATAATTTTACACTAGAGTTGAACTAGCTCAATAAGCTTGTTCAAATAGTTTTAGACTAGAGTTGAACTAGCTCTATAGCCTAGTACAAACAATTTTACACTAGAGTTGAACTAGCTCTATAAGGTAGTTCAAATAATTTTACTCTAGATTTGAACTAGCTCTATAGCCTAGTACAAATATTTTTACACTAGAGTTGAACAAGATCAATAAGCTTGTTAAAATAATTTTACCCTAGAGTTGAACTAGCTCTATAGCCTACTACAAATGATTTTACACTAGAGTTGAACTAGCTCTATAGCCTAGTACAAATAATTTTACACTAGAGTTGAACTAGCTCTATAAGCTTGTTCAAATAAATTTACACTAGAGTTGAACTAGCTCTATAGCCTAGTACAAATAATTTTACACTAGAGTTGAACTAGCTCTATAAGCTAGTTCAAATAATTTTACTCTAGATTTCAACTAGCTCTATAGCCTAGTACAAATAATTTTACACTAGAGTTGAACTAGCTCTATAAGCTAGTTCAAATAATTTTACACTAGAGTTGAACTAGCTATATAGCCTAGTACAAAATATTTTACACTTGAGTTGACAAGCTCTATAAGCTAGTTCAAATATATTTACACTAGAGTTGAACTAGATCTATAGCCTAGTACAAATAATTTTACACTAGCGTTGAACTAGCTCTATAAGCTAGTTCAAATAATTTTACACTAGAGTTGAACTAGCTCTATAGCCTAGTACAAAATATTTTACACTAGAGTTGAACAAGCTCTATAAGCTAGTTCAAATATATATACACTAGAGTTGAACTAGCTCTATAGCCTAGTACAAATAATTTTACACTAGAGTTGAACTAGCTCTATAAGCTTGTTCAAATAATTTTACACTAGAGTTGAACTAGGTCTATAAGGTAGTTCAAATAATTTTACTCTAGATTTGAACTAGCTCTATAGCCTAGTACAAATATTTTTACACTAGAGTTGAACAAGCTCAATAAGCTAGTTAAAATAATTTTACCCTAGAGTTGAACTAGCTCTATAGCCTACTACAAATAATTTTACACTAGAGTTGAACTAGCTTTATTGCCTAGTACAAATAATTTTACACTAGAGTTGAACTAGCTCTAGAAGCTTGTTCAAAT
>NW_025225106.1:0-866 GCF_018294505.1 Triticum aestivum | reverse complement strand
TACACTAGAGTTGAACTAGGTCTATAAGGTAGTTCAAATCATTTTACTCTAGATTTGAACTAGCTCTATAGCCTAGTACAAATTTTTTTACACTAGAGTTGAACAAGCTCAATAAGCTAGTTAAAATAATTTTACCCTAGAGTTGAACTAGCTCTATAACGTACTACAAATAATTTTACACTAGAGTTGAATTAGCTTTATTGCCTAGTACAAATAATTTTACACTAGAGTTGAACTAGCTCTAGAAGCTTGTTCAAATAATTTTACACTAGAGTTGAACTAGCTCTATAGCCTAGTACAAATAATTTTGCACTAGAGATGAACTAGGTCTATAAGCTAGTTCAAATAATTTTACTCTAGAGTTGAACTAGCTCTATAAGCTAGTTCAAATATATTTACACTAGAGTTGAACTAGCTCTATAGCCTAGTACAAATAATTTTACACTAGAGTTGAACTAGCTCTATAAGCTTGTTCAAATAATTTTACACTAGAGTTGAACTAGCTCTATAGCCTAGTACAAATAATTTTACACTAGAGTTGAACTAGGTCTATAAGGTAGTTCAAATAATTTTACTCTAGATTTGAACTAGCTCTATAAGCTTGTACAAATAATTTTACACTATAGTTGAACTAGCTCTATAGCCTAGTACAAAATATTTTACACTAGAGTTGAACAAGCTCTATAAGCTAGTTCAAATATATTTACACTAGAGTTGAACTAGCTCTATAGCCTAGTACAAATAATTTTACACTAGAGTTGAACTAGCTCAATAAGCTTGTTCAAATAGTTTTAGACTAGAGTTGAACTAGCTCTATAGCCTAGTACAAATAATTTTACACTAGAGTTGAACTAGCTCTATAAGGT
>NW_025225105.1:6752-7886 GCF_018294505.1 Triticum aestivum | reverse complement strand
AATAAATAAATAAATATAAATAAATAATAAAAATAAAAATAATTAACTTAATTAATTTTGATTAATTAAACTAAACAACCAATTAAGCTAATTAAACATTAGTTACCTAATTAACCTAATTAGCTAAGTAAGTAGTCAATGACAGTGGGGCCCACCCCTAATTAATCCTGATTAGGTTAATTAATATGTTTAATTAAAATGTGTCACTGACCAGTGGGACCCACTGGTCAGGTTGACCAGTCAACCCCTGTTGACTGCTGACGTCAGCATCACATCATGCTGATGTCATAAATCCAGTTTCGAATTAAATTAATTCTGTTAATTCTAAAAAATATTTAAATCTTTAAAAATTAATAGAAAATAATCCGTAACTCCGATGAAAATACTTTCTACATGAAAGTTGCTCAGAACAACGAGACGAATCCGAATACGCAGTCCGTTCGTCCGCCACGCGTCCCTAGCATAGTGAACCTGCAACATTTCACCTCCGGTTCATCTGTCCGAAAACGTGAAACACCGGGGATACTTTCCCGGATGTTTCCCCCCTTCACCGGTATCACCTCATACCGTGTTAGAACACGTCTAGCTCTTCCTGTTGTCCTGTTATGCACTTGCTTGCTATGTATTTACTGTTTCTCCCCCCTCTTCTCTTCGGTAGACCCCGTGACGATGCTGATGCCCCTGTGGTCGACTACATCACCGACGACCCCGCCTTCTTGTCTGAGCAACCAGGCAAGCCCCCCCCCTTGATCCCCAGATATCGCCTATTCTTCTCTATACTGCTTGCATTAGAGTAGTTTAGCATGTTACCGCTTTCCGTTAATCCTATCCTGATGCATAGCCTGTCATTGTTGCTACAGTTGTTACCCTTACCTGCTATCCTACTGCTTAGTATAGGATGCTAGTGTTCCATCAGTGGCCCTACACTCTTGTCCGTCTGCCATGCTATACTACTGGGTCGTGATCACTTCGGGAGGTGATCACGGGTATATACTATATACATTATATACATGACACATGTGGTGACTAAAGTCGGGTCGGCTCGAGGAGTACCCGCAAGTGATTCTGATGAGGGGGCTGAAAGGACAGGTGGCTCCACCCCGATAGAGGTGGGCCTGGGTTCCTGACGGCCCC
>NW_025225105.1:1867-6742 GCF_018294505.1 Triticum aestivum | reverse complement strand
TGGAAGAGAAAGGAAAGGCTCCCCGCGAGGACCCAAGGCCGCTTCCGCCGAAGAAGAGGCCGGACCACCGCCGAGATGCCGTCGTGAGGGCAGAGGTGACGAGGCCCTGGTGTGAGCGACCGCCTCCAGGGTCCCTGATCTTGATCGTACACATTTGCGTGCATGATTAGTGTACGGTCAAATCGGGGGCGTCACAAGTTGGTATCAGAGCAAACTGCGTGTAGGAATCCCCCTTTCCAACTCCTTGGCCGAAGTTGAGTCTAGTCATTGAAATTTTTTTTACTAACATGGTTGTGCGGCTTATGGGCCCGCGTCTCCATTGGGTGGTATTAGGATCTTTTATTCCTCGTCTATGCTCTAGGACTCTGAGCTCTCTTCTATTCGGGTTAATTGATTTTGCTAAAAACAAAAGTAACGTTAGGTTCTCGAAAATACTTTCTCCCGGAGAGCCCCTTCAGCCCAGATGATCGCCGACCGCACCAGAAGATTTCGAAGATACTCTCCGATATTCTCTCGAGACCTTGTGCCCGTTGCTTTTGCAATTCCCTACCACCAAAATATCCCTATGGATAAATACTTACACCTGTCATTCTTACTTTTATTCCAAGTCGATCTTGTTATTACAAAATACCCCGAGAATACTTTGTGCCTACTGCCTTGCAGTTCTTTGCCACCTGAATACCCCTACGAATAATTTCACGCACTTATCGAGTATCCGCTCATCCCCAAATGATTCATGTATTTCACAAAGTCTTCGAAATACCATTCGATCTTCCGAAAATCCTCAGCAACCTATTGCTCTGGAATTTCTTGCTTGCTTTAATTATGATTAATCCCATAAGTCTGGTAATCTTATTGGCATCCTTTGTCATTATCATTTGAGTCTGTTGATTCAATATGTTGCGATGCTCGCATTCCTCAGTCGAATCCTAGAATTCATCCTTCCGGCTCAGATGTCATTTGAATAGGAGCTGGTTCTCGACTAATCAAATTACTGTCGATTGTATCCCTAAGGCTATTCAACTTATCCATCCCTAATCAGAGCATTGCTTCAGATCCCTTGATTTGGAAATCATAATTCCTTTGCCTTTGAGCTTTGAGTTAGTCAGTTGTTTCTATAATCTGATCTCCTTGCATTCTTCTTCCTCTAGTGGAGTACCGTTGCTCATGTCAGATCCCTTGTGGACCACCAGATCCAATGTTGGATTCTATCCGATAGCGTCCTTCATATTCAATAAGCCTGTGAGCCTTTCCTCGGATACATAATGCCTTTGGTAAATTGTATCCTCTGCTTTGTCAACCATGCTCTACTTTTGAGCTTGTGTTATTTGCTCCTGAAGTTTGTGGTATATCTTTCTACGATGCCCCGATGGGATGAACCTATGCCTTCCTTAATCTGTGTGAACCCGAAAGATTTCGCGGGACTTATCTGGTATTGCACCAGGTAAAACTTTCGACAACTAATGTCATTATCAAAATACGAGAGGCAAATGGAAGGTTATGCATTGAAGAAGTGGGAGTCGACCTTGAACCTTTGTGTTCATGCCCATGGACACGATATAGATCCTATCATGGAAGCTGCTTGTAATAATAACTATTTCCTTGATATAATATCCATTGGTATCGGTGAATTGATCCTTTGCAATTGTGGTTCCGACCATATGCTCTTCTTTGATCCCATTTATCGGGCAAGTTTAAGTACTTGTCTTCTGCAGATCATTTCACGTGTCCACCCTCTACTCTGCTCTACCATCGAGTATTCACTATGGCATCTCGAGATTATCTTGGAACTGCATAACTTCCTATGAGTCCTTCATCAAGTACTACATTCTCACTGATTACAATTTTTCATGGGCTCTGATTTATTAATCACGCAAAGACACCGATAACTGAACCGAGTCCGCACTACGGTTCAACAACTCTTAGTAATCTTCTTTAAGTACGAGTTTGTACCCGATCACGCCATTCCTAGCCTGTTTGGCTATATCATTATCTTGATGATTTTAACTGTGCTACCTAGTCCTTATTCCCGGAGCACCACTTTCGACGATGAGCTAAGCTTACGTCGACTTTCCTTGCCATATCTTTTAGCCTTGAACAACAAGCTTGATTTTGAGTTTGTGTCGTACCCCTGGTTCCAATAACCTTTCGCTTCATCATTCCTTTGACTTGATGTCATCGCCGGTCGATTACCTCTTCATAAATTCTCGCTACAAATGGTCTTGAACATCATCAACATTCTAAGCTCTTCCAAGATATCTATCGAATTCTGGATGAGAAATACCATCCTTGCCCTCGATGATTTGTTTTATCATCGACCATTTTATTGCCTTCCATTCAACACAAACTTGTTCGTGTTTTGTGTTGTACCTTGATTTCCTTGCTATCCAACTTATGTTAAGTTCTACCGCGGAGTATTACCATCTTTGATGTCAAGGATGTTATGAGGATTGCTCCACCTCTTAAGAATTCTTGCTATAATGATACTTCTCACCATCACCATTCTTTCTTGGTCCTCGTGTTGATTCCAACCGAGGTACCCACAAGTGAACGGTGTTGTTTGGATTCTGCACTTCTAGCAACCCTATTGCTTTGGAGTTAATGATCGATAATTGATTCTTAGCCTATCGGTTGCTGAACCACCATTCTAACATTGATCATGCTACCTAACCCCATATTTCAGGTGCACCTTTCAACCAATGTTTAATTGTGTATGTTTTCCTCGAGCATACATCATTATACCATTTGATCTGACAAATGTTATCTCCTTGTTCACATAGTTGTGGAAATCCATCTTTTGTTAATCTCGATGAATTGTCGTTGATTCCATCAGCCACCTCCTCATCCTCTCGTTGGTTTACTGATGGACTCTTGTTTCGGAACTCGCTTCCATAGTTCATTTCCCGAGAATCTTACAATGTCATCTCGTCAAATTGTGCCGCACCTTTTCTTCTCAGACATCCTAAGTCTGAGGTATCCTGACACCAATCAGAACTGAATCTCGGTCAGATATGATGGTTGGAACATATTTCCAAGAGTTATAACATTGGTCTTTATATGACCCGGTAAGGTGATGTCATGCCTAGCAAACCTGGCCGGGGGACCGATTGTTATAGTTTCCTTTTTGGCAAGGTTAGTCATTCTTCCGTGAGGAAATTGTAAGACTTATTCTATAGGTTGTTCCTGATGGATCCTTTTTGTTTCCAAAGTCTGATCTTCACCTGTTGACCATGTCAATGCTATCTCGAAGCATGTCTATGGTACTCCAATTTTCAACAGGAACATTTGAAGCCCAATGCTAAATGTTTCCTGCTCAATTATCCAAACACCGCTGTATGGGTAATGTCATGAAAATTCTCTCCCGTACCTAAAGAGCTTTCTACATTATATCATGTCATGGATATCATGCTCTCCTTGTCCTTGGGAAGGATATACCCCTGAAATATGTGTTTAAACACATTTTCCTTTCCATTGTTCTGTTTAATCTGATAATCATACTATCATTTCCATTGTATTGTTTAACCTTTCCAGTAATCTGACTTAACTGAGCAGTGACATTTCCCTGCTTAGGTAAGCACCTTGTTGTACCACTCTGTCAGTAAGACCCCGTTACTATTGTTGATGACATTCCGGTAGCCACCGATGGACGAGAACTTTGCCTATTGGTCCGCCTCTTTCAACGAGCAGGAAAATGGTTCTCTTTGTCCCTCGCCCTTGGTACCGATGTTGTTACCGACATAACTGACAGACTATCCTCCGACATGCCTTGCTTACATGATCATGCAAGTCGTCACCCCTCTTCTTACTTTTAACCCACATGGTGGGTCCATAACCCATAGTTCCACAGGATCGGAACCTGACTCTCCTATACTCCCTGTTTCCAAACTTAATCCTCACACTTGATTTCGTATATAATTCATGGGTCATCTTCCTAGTAATATACTTTGGTATCAGACGCAATACTTATTCTCGTTGATCTGGACCCCTTTCACACTTTGTTCAGGCATCGAACGATTGCCGACCCGCTTAAACTTCTCATAGTACCTTCTTACTTTGCTCTCGAAATTTTCTTAAGTTTCAGTTCGAGAGTTACTTTCTGCCACCTTTCCCTGATGTTAGCTACCAGGTAGTCAACCTTGCAGAGGTCCGTTCTTCCGGAATAACCACCCTTTATTCTTTCGTAAGTACGATGGAGTTCCTGAAGAAAGGACGCCGACTTCATCACGATGACCTGAAGCAGAGAAATGAAGACATCAATGTATTGGACCGGCCTCTTCGAGAAGAGCAAGCCAGGATGAGAAGACCCGCTAGATTCGTAACCAAACCTTCCCCATTTCACTACCTCTTAAATCTCGGGACGAGATTTCTTGTAGTGGAGGAGAATTGTGACGCCCGGATAATTAAGCTACAGTAACCCTCTGTTAAGGATGCCACGTCACTTCGATTTCTGTTGCTAATCTCGCGTTAGTTCGAAATCGTTTCAAATTCAAGATTCGAAATCAAGCAAAAATTAAAAGTTTTCAAATGTCAAAACTAAAATGTTCTAAATATGACAATAAATCATATGTAATATCAATGGAGAAACCACACTTTTATGAAGTGTTAAAATGCACTATAATAAATAAACTGTGGCAAAACAGTTACTCAAATGCTTTTAAAAATAATAAACAATTTCAACACTATTTTATTTCAGTGCTAAACTGTTTGTCGCAGTGGCATATTTATTAAAACTAAATTAGGAACTAGTTTTGTATTTCATTTAAACTATAAAAGGGTGAAACTAAGAGAAAAAAGTAAAAGAAAATAAATAGAAGGAAAGAAATAAAATAAAACAAAAGAAAAACAGAACCCCCCCCACTAGGCCAACCGTGGCCC
>NW_025225105.1:0-893 GCF_018294505.1 Triticum aestivum | reverse complement strand
CCGCCCGGTGCCGCCCTGACCCCGTCGACGCCACCACCCCGGATCGCCGTCGCCGCCGTCGCCGTTGCCTCCTCGCCCTCCTCTCCCTCGCGCGACAACACCTGAAGCCGCGGCCATGCCTCATCACCGTCCGGACGCCCCCGCCCGAGGACCTCACCGGAGCTCCCTCGCCGGCCTGCTTCCTCCTGCTCGCCGACCTGCCTCCACTCCGTCCGCGCCGTCCCCGTCCCCCCACCTCGAGCACCGTTGCCCCGTGCCCTACGCTCCCTCGGTGAGGCCACCGGCCTCCTCTTCTCTTCCCCGCATCCCGCTGGTCACCATCGCCGCGAACACCGTGCATCCTCCCACCCACACATGCCCCGCTCGCCTCCCCTGCTGGTCCCGGCGACCGCTGCGGCCAGCGCGCCCGGGGCCGCGCCCTAGCGCCCGTGCCTCGTCCCGGCCGTCTGGCTCGACCACGGCCACTCCCCTATGGCCCGCGGCCCCGCTCCGGGGCCGCCCCGCTGCTCTCCCGCCGGCGTCCCCCTCCGGTGACCACCCGGCCTTGCTAGCCTCGACCGCCACGGTGCCTCTGGGCGTGCGCCCGATTGGGTCGCGCCCGAAACCGTCGCCCGCACCCATTAAGCCCTGGGCCAGTAGACAACGGGGCCCAGCCCCTGGAACGTTTTATAAAAAAATAATAATAAATAAATAAATATAAATAAATAATAAAAATAAAAATAATTAACTTAATTAATTTTGATTAATTAAACTAAACAACCAATTAAGCTAATTAAACATTAGTTACCTAATTAACCTAATTAGCTAAGTAAGTAGTCAATGACAGTGGGGCCCACCCCTAATTAATCCTGATTAGGTTAATTAATATGTTTAATTAAAATGTGTCACTGACC
>NW_025225104.1:14233-17446 GCF_018294505.1 Triticum aestivum | reverse complement strand
TTGAAACAGATGAGTTTTCAATTTTAGGGTCTTATAGCTCAAAATAATTAGTAAATGCATGAAAAATAACAAATGAAGTCAGAAAGGATTGAAAAATGATGATGTGGCTTTGAATGGTGCATTTTGAACACACAAAAAGTCAGGAGTTGAAATAAGTTCAAAAAAATGAAATCCCTTTGTAACAGACGAGTTTCCGTATGAAATCCTGATATTTGAAAGAGATTGTCCGTTTTGTACACGAAGTGCATCGAGTTTTTGCCTGGACCCTCTCAACTTTCTTGCACATGTTATGTGGATGAAATGATGATACCATGCCAACTTTCAACCTTTTCAGAGTTCATTTGAAATGCTTTTCAATTTTAGGGTCTTATAGCTCAAAATAATTAGTAAATGCATGAAAAATAACAAATGAAGTCAGAAAGGATTGAAAAATGATGATGTGGCTTTGAATGGGGAATTTTGAACACACAAAAAGTCAGGAGTTCAAATAAGTTTAAAAAATGAAACCCCTTTGTAACAGACGAGTTTCCGTATGAAATCCTGATACTTTGAAAGAGATTGTCCGTTTTGTACACGAAGTGCATCCAGTTTTTGCCGGGACCCTCTCAACTTTCTTGCACATGCTATGTGGATGAAATGATGATACCATGCCAACTTTTAACCTTTTCAGAGTTCATTTGAAATGCTTTTCAATTTTAGGGTCTTATAGCTCAAAATAAATAATAAATGCATGAAAAATAACAAATGAAGTCAGAAAGGATTGAAAAATGATGATGTGGGTTTGAATAGTGCATTTTGAACACACAAAAAGTCAGGAGTTCATATAAGTTTTAAAAAATGAAATCCCTTTGTAACCGACGAGTTTCCGTATGAAATCCTGATACTTTGAAAGAGATTATCCGTTTTGTACATGAAGTGCATCCAGTTTTTGTCGTAACCGTCTCAGCTTTCATGCACATGCTATGTGGATGAAATGATGATACCATGCCAACTTTCAACATTTTCAGAGTTCATTTGAAATGCTTTTCAATATTAGGGTCTTATAGCTCAAAATAATTAGTAAATGCATGAAAAATAACACATGAAGTCAGAAAGGATTGAGAAATGATGATGTGGCTTTGAATGGTGCATTTTGAACACACAAAAAGTCAGGAGTTCAAATAAGTTTTAAAAAATGAAATCCCTTTGTAACAGACGAGTTTCCGTATGAAATCCTGATACTTTGAAAGAGATTGTCCGTTTTGTACACGAAGTGCATCCAGTTTTTGTCTTAACCCTCTCAGCTTTCTTGCACATGCTATGTGGATGAGATGATGATACCATGCCAACTTTCAACCTTTTTAGAGTTCATTTGAAATGCTTTTCAATTTTAGGGTCTTATAGCTCAAAATAATTAGTAAATGCATGAAAAATAACAAATGAAGTCAGAAAGGATTGAAAAATGATGATGTGGCTTTGAATGGTGCATTTTGAACACACAAAAAGTCAGGAGTTCAAATAAGTTTTAAAAAATGAAATCCCTTTGTAACAGACGAGTTTCCGTATGAAATCCTGATACTTTGAAAGAGATTGTCCGTTTTGTACACGAAGTGCATCCAGTTTTTGCCGGGACCCTCTCAACTTTCTTGCACATGGTATGTGAATGAAATGATGATACCATGCCAAGTTTCAACCTTTTCAGAGTTCATTTGAAATGCTTTTCAATTTTAGGGTCTTATAGCTCAAAATAATTAGTAAATGCATGAAAAATAACAAATGAAGTCAGAAAGGATTGAAAAATGACGATGTGGCTTTGAATGGTGCATTTTGAACACACAAAAAGTCAGGAGTTCAAATAAGTTTTTAAAAATGAAATCCCTTTGTAACAGACGAGTTTCCGTATGAAATCCCGATACTTTGAAAGAGATTGTCCGTTTTGTACACGAAGTGCATCCAGTTTTTGCCGAGACCCTCTCAACTTTCTTGCACATGCTATGTGGATGAAATGATGATACCATGCCAACTTTCAACCTTTTCAGAGTTCATTTGAAATGCTTTTCAATTTTAGGGTCTTATAGCTCAAAATAATTAGTAAATGCATGAAAAATAACATATGAAGTCAGAAAGGATTGAAAAATCATGATGTAGCTTTGAATGGGGCATTTTGAACACACAAAAAGTCAGGAGTTCAAATAAGTTTAGAAAAATGAAATCCCTTTGTAACAGACGAGTTTCCGTATGAAATCCTGATACTTTGAAAGAGATTGTCCGTTTTGTACACGAAGTGCATCCAGTTTTTGTCGTAACCCTCTCAGCTTTCTTGCACATGCTATGTGGATGAAATGATGATACCATGCCAACTTTCAACCTTTTCAGAGTTCATTTGAAATGCTTTTCAATTTTAGGGTCTTATAGCTCAAAATAATTAGTAAATGCATGAAAAATAACAAATGAATTCAGAAAGGATTTAAAAATGATGATGTGGCTTTGAATGGTACATTTTGAACACACAAAAAGTCAGGAGTTCAAATAAGTTTTAAAAAATGAAATCCCTTTGTAACAGACGAGTTTCCGTATGAAATCCTGATACTTTGAAAGAGATTGTCCGTTTTGTACACGAAGTGCATCCAGTTTTTCCGTAACCCTCTCAACTTTCTTGCACATGCTATGTGGATGAAATGATGATACCATGCCAACTTTCAACCTTTTCTGAGTTCATTTGAAATGCTTTTCAATTTTAGGGTCTTATAGCTCAAAATAATTAGTAAATACATGAAAAATAACAAATGAAGTCAGAAAGTGTTGAAACAGATGAGTTTTCAATTTTAGGGTCTTATAGCTCAAAATAATTAGTAAATGCATGAAAAATAACAAATGAAGTCAGAAAGGATTGAAAAATGATGATGTGGCTTTGAATGGTGCATTTTGAACACACAAAAAGTCAGGAGTTGAAATAAGTTCAAAAAAATGAAATCCCTTTGTAACAGACGAGTTTCCGTATGAAATCCTGATATTTGAAAGAGATTGTCCGTTTTGTACACGAAGTGCATCGAGTTTTTGCCTGGACCCTCTCAACTTTCTTGCACATGTTATGTGGATGAAATGATGATACCATGCCAACTTTCAACCTTTTCAGAGTTCATTTGAAATGCTTTTCAATTTTAGGGTCTTATAGCTCAAAATAATTAGTAAATGCATGAAAAATAACAAATGAAGTCAGAAAGGATTGAAAAA
>NW_025225104.1:12463-13645 GCF_018294505.1 Triticum aestivum | reverse complement strand
CTTTCTTGCACATGCTATGTGGATGAAATGATGATACCATGCCAACTTTCAACCTTTTCAGAGTTCATTTGAAATGCTTTTCAATTTTAGGGTCTTATAGCTCAAAATAATTAGTAAATGCATGAAAAAAAACATATGAAGTCAGAAAGGATTGAAAAATGATGATGTGGCTTTGAATGGGGCATTTTGAACACACAAAAAGTCAGGAGTTCAAATAAGTTTTGAAAAATGAAATCCCTTTCTAACAGATGAGTTTCCGTATGAAATCCTGATACTTTGAAAGAGATTGTCCGTTTCGTACACGAAGTGCATCCAGGTTTTGTCTTAACCCTCTCAGCTTTCTTGCACATGCTATGTGGATGAAATGATGATACCATGCCAACTTTCAACCTTTTCAGAGTTCATTTGAAATGCTTTTCAATTTTAGGGTCTTATAGCTCAAAATAATTAGTAAATGCATGAAAAATAACAAATGAAGTCAGAAAGGATTGAAAAATGATGAGTTTTCAATTTTAGGGTCTTATAGCTCAAAATAATTAGTAAGTGCATGAAAAATAACAAATGAAGTCAGAAAGGATTGAAAAATGATGATGTGGGTTTGAATGGTGCATTTTGAACACACAAAAAGTCAGGAGTTCAAATAAGTTTTAAAAAATGAAATCCCTTTGTAACAGACGAGTTTCCGTATGAAATCCTGATACTTTGAAAGAGATTATCCGTTTTGTACACGAATTGCATCCAGTTTTTGTCGTAACCGTCTCAGCTTTCATGCACATGCTATGTGGATGAAATGATGATACCATGCCAACTTTCAACATTTTCAGAGTTCATTTGAATTGCTTTTCAATTTTAGGGTCTTATAGCTCAAAATAATTAGTAAATGCATGAAAAATAACAAATGAAGTCAGAAAGGATTGAGAAATGATGATGTGGCTTTGAATGGTGCATTTTCAACACACAAAAAGTCAGGAGTTCAAATAAGTTTTAAAAAATGAAATCCCTTTGTAACAGACGAGTTTCCGTATGAAATCCTGATACTTTGAAAGAGATTGTCCGTTTTGTACACGAAGTGCATCCAGTTTTTGTCTTAACCCTCTCAGCTTTCTTGCACATGCTATGTGGATGAAATGATGATACCATGCCAACTTTCAACCTTTTCAGAGTTCATTTGAAATGCTTTTC
>NW_025225104.1:9704-11540 GCF_018294505.1 Triticum aestivum | reverse complement strand
GAGTTTCCGTATGAAATCCTGATACTTTGAAAGAGATTGTCCGTTTCGTACACGAAGTGCATCCAGTTTTTGTCTTAACCCTCTCAGCTTTCTTGCACATGCTATGTGGATGAAATGATGATACCATGCCAACTTTCAACCTTTTCAGAGTTCATTTGAAATGCTTTTCAATTTTAGGGTCTTATAGCTCAAAATAATTAGTAAATGCATGAAAAATAACAAATGAAGTCAGAAAGGATTGAGAAATGATGATGTGGCTTTGAATGGTGCATTTTCAACACACAAAAAGTCAGGAGTTCAAATAAGTTTTAAAAAATGAAATCCCTTTGTAACAGACGAGTTTCCGTATGAAATCCTGATACTTTGAAAGAGATTGTCCGTTTTGTACACGAAGTGCATCCAGTTTTTGTCTTAACCCTCTCAGCTTTCTTGCACATGCTATGTGGATGAAATGATGATACCATGCCAACTTTCAACCTTTTCAGAGTTCATTTGAAATGCTTTTCAATTTTAGGGTCTTATAGCTCAAAATAATTAGTAAATGCATGAAAAATAACAAATGAAGTCAGAAAGGATTGAAAAATGATGATGTGGCTTCGAATGGTGCATTTTGAACACACAAAAAGTCAGAAATTCGAATAAGTTTTAAAAAATGAAATCCTTTGTAACAGACGAGTTTCCGTATGAAATCCTGATACTTTGAAAGAGATTGTCCGTTTTGTACACGAAGTGCATCCAGTTTTTGCCGGGACCCTCTCAACTTTCTTGACATGCTATGTGGATGAAATGATGATACCATGCCAACTTTCAACATTTTCAGAGTTCATTTGAAATGCTTTTCAATTTTAGGGTCTTATAGCTCAAAATAATTACTAAATACATGAAAAATAACAAATGAAGTCAGAAAGGATTGAAACAGATGAGTTTTCAATTTTAGGGTCTTATAGCTCAAAATAATTAGTAAATGCATGAAAAAAAACATATGAAGTCAGAAAGGATTGAAAAATGATGATGTGGCTTTGAATGGTGCATTTTGAACACACAAAAGTCAGGAGTTCAAATAAGTTTAAAAAAATGAAATCCCTTTGTAACAGACGAGTTTCCGTATGAAATCCTGATACTTTGAAAGAGATTGTCCGTTTTGTACACGAAGTGCATCCAGTTTTTGCCGGGACCCTCTCAACTTTCTTGCACATGGTATGTGAATGAAATGATGATACCATGCCAACTTTCAACCTTTTCAGAGTTCATTTGAAATGCTTTTCAATTTTAGGGTCTTATAGCTCAATATAATTAGTAAATGCATGAAAAATAACAAATGAAGTCAGAAAGGATTGAGAAATGATGATGTGGCTTTGAATGGTGCATTTTCAACACACAAAAAGTCAGGAGTTCAAATAAGTTTTAAAAAATGAAATCCCTTTGTAACAGACGAGTTTCCGTATGAAATCCTGATACTTTGAAAGAGATTGTCCGTTTTGTACACGAAGTGCATCCAGTTTTTGTCTTAACCCTCTCAGCTTTCTTGCACATGCTATGTGGATGAAATGATGATACCATGCCAACTTTCAACCTTTTCAGAGTTCATTTGAAATGCTTTTCAATTTTAGGGTCTTATAGCTCAAAATAATTAGTAAATGCATGAAAAAAAACATATGAAGTCAGAAAGGATTGAAAAATGATGATGTGGCTTTGAATGGGGCATTTTGAACACACAAAAAGTCAGGAGTTCAAATAAGTTTTGAAAAATGAAATCCCTTTCTAACAGATGAGTTTCCGTATGAAATCCTGATACTTTGAAAGAGATTGTCCGTTTCGTACACGAAGTGCATCCAG
>NW_025225104.1:8041-8942 GCF_018294505.1 Triticum aestivum | reverse complement strand
TGGCTTTGAATGGGGCATTTTGAACACACAAAAAGTCAGGAGTTCAAATAAGTTTAAAAAAATGAAATCCCTTTGTAACAGACGAGTTTCCGTATGAAATCCTGATACTTTGAAAGAGATTGTCCGTTTTGTACACGAAGTGCATCCAGCTTTTGCCGGGACCCTCTCAACTTTCTTGCACATGCTATGTGGATGAAATGATGATACCATGCCAACTTTCAACCTTTTCTGAGTTCATTTAAAATGCTTTTCAATTTTAGGGTCTTATAGCTCAAAATAATTAGTAAATACATGAAAAATAACAAATGAAGTCAGAAAGGATTGAAACAGATGAGTTTTCAATTTTAGGGTCTTATAGCTCAAAATAATTAGTAAATGCATGAAAAATAACAAATGAAGTCAGAAAGGATTGAAAAATGATGATGTGGCTTTGAATGGTGCATTTTGAACACACAAAAGTAAGGAGTTCAAATAAGTTTTAAAAAATGAAATCCCTTTGTAACAGACGAGTTTCCGTATGAAATCCTGATACTTTGAAAGAGATTGTCCGTTTTGTACACGAAGTGCATCCAGTTTTTGCCGGGACCCTCTCAACTTTCTTGCACATGGTATGTGAATGAAATGATGATACCATGCCAACTTTCAACCTTTTCAGAGTTCATTTGAAATGCTTTTCAATTTTAGGGTCTTATAGCTCAATATAATTAGTAAATGCATGAAAAATAATAAATTAAGTCAGAAAGGATTGAAAAATGATGATGTGGCTTTGAATGGTGCATTCTGAACACACAAAAATTCAACAGTTCAAATAAGTTTTAAAAAAAATGAAATCCCTTTGTAACAGACGAGTTTCCGTATAGAATCCTGATACTTTGAAAGGGATTGTCCATTTTGTACACGA
>NW_025225104.1:5341-6967 GCF_018294505.1 Triticum aestivum | reverse complement strand
ACAAATGAAGTCAGAAAGGATTGAAAAATGATGATGTGGCTTCATATGGTGCATTTTGAACACACAAAAAGTCAGAAATTCGAATAAGTTTTAAAAAATGAAATCCCTTTGTAACAGACGAGTTTCCGTATGAAATCCTGATACTTTGAAAGAGATTGTCCATTTTGTACACGAAGTGCATCCAGTTTTTGCCGGGACCCTCTCAACTTTCTTGACATGCTATGTGGATGAAATGATGATACCATGCCAACTTTCAACATTTTCAGAGTTCATTTGAAATGCTTTTCAATTTTAGGGTCTTATAGCTCAAAATAATTAGTAAATACATGAAAAATAACAAATGAAGTCAGAAAGGATTGAAACAGATGAGTTTTCAATTTTAGGGTCTTATAGCTCAAAATAATTAGTAAATGCATGAAAAAAATATATGAAGTCAGAAAGGATTGAAAAATGATGATGTGGCTTTGAATGGGGCATTTTGAACACACAAAAAGTCAGGAGTTCAAATAAGTTTAAAAAAATGAAATCCCTTTGTAACAGACGAGTTTCCGTATGAAATCCTGATACTTTGAAAGAGATTGTCCGTTTTGTACACGAAGTGCATCCAGCTTTTTCCGGGACCCTCTCAACTTTCTTGCACATGCTATGTGGATGAAATGATGATACCATGCCAACTTTCAACCTTTTCTGAGTTCATTTGAAATGCTTTTCAATTTTAGGGTCTTATAGCTCAAAATAATTAGTAAATACATGAAAAATAACAAATGAAGTCAGAAAGGATTGAAACAGATGAGTTCTCAATTTTAGGGTCTTATAGCTCAAAATAATTAGTAAATGCATGAAAAATAACAAATGAAGTCAGAAAGGATTGAAAAATGATGATGTGGCTTTGAATGGTGCATTTTGAACACACAAAAAGTCAGGAGATCAAATAAGTTTTAAAAAATGAAATCCCTTTGTAACAGACGAGTTTCCGTATGAAATCCTGATACTTTGAAAGAGATTGTCCGTTTTGTACACGAAGTGCATCCAGTTTCTGCCGGGACCCTCTCAACTTTCTTGCACATGCTATGTGGATGAAATGATGATACCATGCCAACTTTCAACCTTTTCAGAGTTCATTTTAAATGCTTTTCAATTTTAGGGTCTTATAGCTCAAAATAATTAGTAAATACATGAAAAATAACAAATGAAGTCAGAAAGGATTGAAACAGATGAGTTTTCAATTTTAGGGTCTTATAGCTCAAAATAATTAGTAAATGCATGAAAAATAACAAATGAAGTCAGAAAGGATTGAAAAATGATGATGTGGCTTTGAATGGTGCATTTTGAACACACAAAAGTCAGGAGTTCAAATAAGTTTTAAAAAATGAAATCCCTTTGTAACAGACGAGTTTCCGTATGAAATCCTGATACTTTGAAAGAGATTGTCCGTTTTGTACACGAAGTGCATCCAGTTTTTGCCGGGACCCTCTCAACTTTCTTGCACATGGTATGTGAATGAAATGATGATACCATGCCAGCTTTCAACCTTTTCAGAGTTCATTTGAAATGCTTTTCAATTTTAGGGTCTTATAGCTCAATATAATTAGTAAATGCATGAAAAATAATAAATGAAGTCAGAAA
>NW_025225104.1:4715-5331 GCF_018294505.1 Triticum aestivum | reverse complement strand
CACGAAGTGCATCCAGTATTTGTCGGGACCCTCTCAACTTTCTTGCACATTCTATGTGGATGAAATGATGATACCATGCCAACTTTCAACCTTTTCAGAGTTCATTTGAAATGCTTTTCAATTTCACGGTCTTATAGCTCAAAATAATTAGTAAATGCATGAAAAATAACAAATGAAGTCAGAAAGGATTGAAAAATGATGATGTGGCTTGGAATGGTGCATTTTGAACACACAAAAATTCAGGAGTTCAAATAAGTTTTAAAAAATGAAATCCCTTTGTAACAGACGAGTTTCCGTATGAAATCCTGATACTTTGAAAGAGATTGTCCGTTTTGTACACGAAGTGCATCAAGTTTTTGCCGGGACCCTCTCAACTTTCTTGCACATGCTATGTGGATGAAATAATGATACCATGCAAACTTTCAACCTTTTCATAGTTCATTTGAAATGCTTTTCAATTTTAGGGTCTTATAGCTCAAAATAATTAGTAAATGCAGGAAAAATAACAAATGAAGTCAGAAAAGATTGAAAAATGATGATGTGGCTTTGAATGGTGCATTCTGAACACACAAAATGTCAGGAGTTCAAATAAGTTTAAAAAAATGAAATCCCTTTG
>NW_025225104.1:3765-4623 GCF_018294505.1 Triticum aestivum | reverse complement strand
TAAATGCATGAAAAAAAACATATGAAGTCAGAAAGGATTGAAAAATGATGATGTGGCTTTGAATGGGGCATTTTGAACACACAAAAAGTCAGGAGTTCAAATAAGTTTAAAAAAATGAAATCCCTTTGTAACAGACGAGTTTCCGTATGAAATCTTGATACTTTGAAAGAGATTGTCCGTTTTGTACACAAAGTGCATCCAGCTTTTGCCGGGACCCTCTCAACTTTCTTGCACATGCTATGTGGATGAAATGATGATACCATGCCAACTTTCAACCTTTTCTGAGTTCATTTGAAATGCTTTTCAATTTTAGGGTCTTATAGCTCAAAATAATTAGTAAATACATGAAAAATAACAAATGAAGTCAGAAAGGATTGAAACAGATGAGTTTTCAATTTTAGGGTCTTATAGCTCAAAATAATTAGTAAATGCATGAAAAATAACAAATGAAGTCAGAAAGGATTGAAAAATGATGATGTGGCTTTGAATGGTGCATTTTGAACACACAAAAAGTCAGGAGTTCAAATAAGTTTTAAAAAATGAAATCCCTTTGTAACAGACGAGTTTCCGTATGAAATCCTGATACTTTGAAAGAGATTGTCCGTTTTGTACACGAAGTGCATCCAGTTTTTGCCGGGACCCTCTCAACTTCCTTGCACATGGTATGTGAATGAAATGATGATACCATGCCAAGTTTCAACCTTTTCAGAGTTCATTTGAAATGCTTTTCAATTTTAGGGTCTTATAGCTCAATATAATTAGTAAATGCATGAAAAATAACAAATGAAGTCAGAAAGGATTGAAAAATGATGATGTGGCTTTGAATGGTGCATTTTGAACACACAAAAAGTCAGGAGT
>NW_025225104.1:3092-3755 GCF_018294505.1 Triticum aestivum | reverse complement strand
CTTATAGCTCAAAATAATTAGTAAATGCATGAAAAATAACAAATGAAGTCAGAAAGGATTGAAAAATGATGATGTGGCTTTGAATGGTGCATTTTGAACACACAAAAAGTCAGGAGTTCATATAAGTTTTAAAAAATGAAATCCCTTTGTAACAGACGAGTTTCCGGATGAAATCCTGATACTTTGAAAGAGATTGTCCGTTTTGTACACGAAGTGCATCCAGTTTTTGCCGTAACCCTCTCAACTTTGTTGCACATGCTATGTGGATGAAATGATGATACCATGCCAACTTTCAACCTTTTCAGAGTTCATTTGAAATGCTTTTCAATTTTAGGGTCTTATAGCTCAAAATAATTATTAAATGCATGAAAAATAACAAATGAAGTAAAAAAAGGATTGAAAAATGATGATGTGGCTTTGAATGGTGCATTTTGAACACACAAAAAGTCAGGAGTTCAAATGAGTTTTAAAAAATGAAATCCCTTTGTAACAGACGAGTTTCCGTATTAAATCCTGATACTTTGAAAGAGATTGTCCGTTTTGTACACGAAGTGCATGCAGTTTTTGCAGTAACCCTCTCAACTTTCTTGCACATGCTATGTGGATGAAATGATGATACCATGCCAACTTTTAACCTTTTCAGAGTTCAATTGAAATGCTATT
>NW_025225104.1:2375-3082 GCF_018294505.1 Triticum aestivum | reverse complement strand
AAAAAGTCAGGAGTTCAAATGAGTTTTAAAAAATGAAATCCCTTTGTAACAGACGAGCTTCCGTATGAAATCCTGATGCTCTGAAAGAGATTGCTTGTTTTGTACACGAAGTGCATCCAGTTTTTGCCGGGACCCTCTCGACTTTCTTGCACATGCTATGTGGATGAAATGATGATACCATGCCAACTTTCAACCTTTTTAGAGTTCATTTGAAATGCTTTTCAATTTTAGGGTCTTATAGCTCAAAATAAATAGTAAATGCATGAAAAATAACAAATGAAGTCAGAAAGGATTGAAAAATGATGATGTGGTTTTAAATGGTGCATTTTGAACACACAAAAAGTCAGGAGTTCAAATAAGTTCTAAAAATGAAATCCCTTTGTAACATACGGGTTTCCGTATGAAATCCTGATACTTTGAAAGAGATTGTCCGTTTTGTAGACGAAGTGCATCCAGTTTCTGCCGGGACCCTCTCAGCTTTCTTGCACATGCTATGTGGATGAAATGATGATACCATGCCAACTTTCAACCTTTTCAGAGTTCATTTGAAATGCTTTTCAATTTTAGGGTCTTATAGCTCAAAATAATTAGTAAATGCATGAAAAATAACATATGAAGCCAGAAAGGATTGAAAAATGATGATGTGGCTTTGAATGGGGAATTTTGAACACACAAAAAGTCAGGAGTTCAAAAAAGTTTAAAAAATG
>NW_025225104.1:1673-2345 GCF_018294505.1 Triticum aestivum | reverse complement strand
TCTCAACTTTCTTGCACATGCTATGTGGATGAAATGATGATACCATGCCAACTTTCAACCTTTTCAGAGTTCATTTGAAATGCTTTTCAATTTTAGGGTCTTATAGCTCAAAATAATTAGTAAATGCATGAAAAATAACAAATGAAGTCAGAAAGGATTGAAAAATGATGATGTGGCTTTGAATGCTGCATTTTGAACACACAAAAAGTCAGGAGTTCAAATGAGTTTTAAAAAATGAAATCCCTTTGTAACAGACGAGTTTCCGTATGAAATCCTGATACTTTGAAAGAGATTGCTTGTTTTTTACACGAAGTGCATCCAGTTTTTGCCGGGACCCTCTCGACTTTCTTGCACATGCTATGTGGATGAAATGATGATACCATGCCAACTTTCAACCTTTTTAGAGTTCATTTGAAATGCTTTTCAATTTTAGGGTCTTATAGCTCAAAATAATTAGTAAATGCATGAAAAATAACAAATGAAGTCAGAAAGGATTGAAAAATGATGATGTGGTTTTAAATGGTGCATTTTGAACACACAAAAAGTCAGGAGTTCAAATAAGTCCTAAAAATGAAATCCCTTTGTAACATACGAGTTTCCGTATGAAATCCTGATACTTTGAAAGAGATTGTCCGTTTTGTACACGAAGTGCATCCAGTTTCTGCCGGGACC
>NW_025225104.1:649-1358 GCF_018294505.1 Triticum aestivum | reverse complement strand
TTTGAAAGAGATTATCCGTTATGTACATGAAGTGCATCCAGTTTTTGTCGTAACCGTCTCAGCTTTCTTGCACATGCTATGTGGATGAAATGATGATACCATGCCAACTTTCAACATTTTCAGAGTTCATTTGAAATGCTTTTCAATTTTAGGGTCTTATAGCTCAAAATAATTAGTAAATGCATGAAAAATAACAAATGAAGTCAGAAAGGATTGAGAAATGATGATGTGGCTTTGAATGGTGCATTTTGAACACACAAAAAGTCAGGAGTTCAAATAAGTTTTAAAAAATGAAATCCCTTTGTAACACACGAGTTTCCGTATGAAATCCTGATACTTTGAAAGAGATTGTCCGTTTTGTACATGAAGTGCATCCAGTTTTTGCCGGCACCCTCTCAACTTTCTTGCACATGCAATGTGGATGAAATGATGATATCATGCCAACTTTCAACCTTTTCAGAGTTCATTTGAAATGCTTTTAAATTTGAGGGTCTTATAGCTCAAAATAATTAGTAAATGCATGAAAAATAACAAATGAAGTCAGAAAGGATTGAAAAATGATGATGTGGCTTTGAATGGTGCATTCTGAACACACAAAAAGTCGGGAGTTCAAATGAGTTTTAAAAAATGAAATCCCTTCGTAACAGACGAGTTTCCGTATGAAATCCTGATACTTTGAAAGAGATTGTTTGTTTTGTAAACGAAGTGC
>NW_025225104.1:0-494 GCF_018294505.1 Triticum aestivum | reverse complement strand
TTTTAGCGTCTTATAGCTCAAAATAAATAGTAAATGCATGAAAAATAACAAATGAAGTCAAAAAGGATTGAAAAATGATGATGTGGGTTTGAATGGTGCATTTTGAACACACAAAAAGTCAGGAGTTCAAATAAGTTTTGAAAAATGAAATCCCTTTGTAACATACGAGTTTCCGTATGAAATCTTGATACTTTGAAAGAGATTGTCCGTTTTGTACATGAAGTGCATCCAGTTTCTGCCGGGACCCTCTCAACTTTCTTGCACATGCTATGTGGATGAAATGATGATACCATGCCAACTTTCGACATTTTCAGAGTTCATTTGAAATGCTTTTCAATTTTAGGGTCTTATAGCTCAAAATAATTAGTAAATGCATGAAAAATAACAAATGAAGTCAGAAAGGATTGAGAAATGATGATGTGGCTTTGAATGGTGCATTTTGAACACACAAAAAGTCAGGAGTTCAAATAAGTTTTAAAAAATGAAATCCCTTT
>NW_025225103.1:286514-287038 GCF_018294505.1 Triticum aestivum | reverse complement strand
AGAGCTAGTTCAACTCTAGTTTAAAATTATTTGTACTAGGTTATAGAGGTAGTTCAAGTCTAGTCTAAAATTATGTTTGTTAGGTCATAGAGCTATTTCAACTCATGTGTAGAATGATTTTTACTAGGTTATAGAGCTAGTTCAATTCTAGTGTAAAATTATTTGTACTAGATAATAGAGCTAGTTCAACTATAGTGGAAAATGATTTGTACTAGGTTATAGACCTAGTTCAAGGCGAGTGTAAAATTATTTGTACTAATTTATAAAGCTAGTTCAATTCTAGTGTAAAATTATTTGTACTAGGTTATAGAGCTAGTTCAACTATAGTGTAAAATGATTTGCACTAGTTTATAGAGCTAGTTCAACTCTAGTGTAAAATTATTTGTACTAGGTTATAGAGCTAGTTCAACTCTAGTGTAAAATTATTTATACTAGGTTATAGAGCTAGTTCCACTCTAGTGTAAAATTCTTTGTACTAGGTCATAGAGCTAGTTCAACTCTAGTGTAAAATTATTTGTACTAGG
>NW_025225103.1:285015-286008 GCF_018294505.1 Triticum aestivum | reverse complement strand
CCCTTTCTCCCCTTTCCTTTCTTTCTGGTTGTCGCAACCAGATGCTGGAGTCCAGGAGCCAGACGCCACCGTCGACGACGACCCCTACTACACTGGAGGTGCCTACTACTACGTGCTGCCCGCTGATGACGACCTGGAGTAGTTTAGGAGGATCCCAGGCAGGAGGCCTGCTCCTCTTTCGATCTGTATCCCAGTTTGTGCTAGCCTTCTTAAGGCAAACTTGTTTAACTTATGTCTGCACTCAGATATTGTTGCTTCCGCTGACTCGTCTATGATCGAGCACTTGTATTCGAGCCCTCGAGGCCCCTGGCTTGTATTATGATGCTTGTATGACTTATTTTATTTGTAGAGTTGTGTTGTGATATCTTCCCGTGAGTCCCTGATCTTGATCGTACACATTTGCGTGCATGATTAGTGTACGATTAAATCGGGGGCGTCACAATAGAGCTAGTTCAACTACAGTGTAAAATGATTTGTACTAGGTTATAGAGCTAGTTCAACTCTAGTGTAAAATTATTTGTACTAGATCATAGATTTAGTTCAACTCTAGTGTAAAAAATTTTGTACTAGGTTATAGAGCTAGTTCAACTCTAGTTTAAAATTATTTGTACTAGGTTATAGAGGTAGTTCAAGTCTAGTCTAAAATTATGTTTGTTAGGTCATAGAGCTATTTCGACTCATGTGTAGAATGATTTTTACTAGGTTATAGAGCTAGTTCAATTATAGTGTAAAATTATTTGTACTAGATAATAGAGCTAGTTCAACTATAGTGGAAAATGATTTGTACTAGGTTATAGACCTAGTTCAACGCGAGTGTAAAATTATTTGTACTAATTTATAAAGCTAGTTCAATTCTAGTGTAAAATTATTTGTACTAGGTTATAGAGCTAGTTCAACTATAGTGTAAAATGATTTGGACTAGTTTATAGAGCTAGTTCAACTCTAGTGTAAAATTATTTGTACTAGGTTATAGAGCTAGTTCAACTCTAGTGT
>NW_025225103.1:275805-284355 GCF_018294505.1 Triticum aestivum | reverse complement strand
TCTTTGTACTAGGTCATAGAGCTAGTTCAACTCTAGTGTAAAATTATTTGTACTAGGTTATAGAGCTAGTTCAACTCTAGTTTAAAATTATTTGTACTAGGTAATAGAGCTAGTTCAACTCTATTTTAAAATTGTATGTACTAGGTCATAGAGCTAGTTCAACTCTAGTGTAAAATTATTTGTACTAGGTTATAGAGGTAGTTCAACTCTAGTGTAAAATTATTTGTACTTGGTTATAGAGCTAGTTCAACTCTAGTTTAAAATTATTTATACTAGGTTATAGAGCTAGTTCAACTCTAGTGTAAAATGATTTGTACTAGGTTATAACCCGAGTACAATGGTAGTGTAAAATTATGTGTACTAGGTTATAGAGCTAGTTAATTTCTAGTGTAAAATTATTCGTTCTAGGTTATAGAGCTAGTTCAACTCTAGTGTAAAAATTTTTGTACTAGGTTATAGAGCTAGTTAAATTCTAGTGTAAAATTATTAGTACTAGGTTATAGACCTAGTTCAACTATAGTGTAAAATGAGTTTTACTAGGTTATAGAGCTAGTTCAACGCTAGTGTAAAATTTTTTGTACTAGGTTATACAGCTAGTTCAATTCTAGTGTAAAATTTTTCGTACTAGGTTATAGAGCAAGTTCAACTCTAGTTTCAAATTATTTTTACTAGGTTATAGATGTAGTTCAACTCTAGTCTAAAATTATCTGTACTAGGTCATAGCGCTAGTTCAACTCTAGTGTAAAATAATTTGTACTAGGTTATAGAGCTAGTTCAATTCTAGTGTAAAATTATTTGTACTAGATAATAGAGCTAGTTCAACTATAGTGGAAAATGATTTGTACTAGGTTATAGACCTAGTTCAGCGCTAGTGTAAAATTATTTGTACTAGGTTATAAAGCTAGTTCAATTCTGGTGTAAAATTATTTCTACTAGGTTATAGAGCTAGTTCAACTATAGTGTAAAATGATTTGCACTAGGTTATAGAGCTAGTTCAACTCTAGTGTAAAATTATTTGTACTAGGTCATAGAGCTAGTTCAGTTCTACTGTAAAATTATTGGCACTAGATAATAGAGCTAGTTCATTTCTAGTGTCAAATTTTTTGTACTAGGTTATAGAGCTAGTTCAACTCTAGTGTAAAATTATTTGTACTAGGTAATAGAGCTAGTTCAATTCTAATGTAAAATTATTTGTACTAGGTTATAGAGCTAGTTCAACTATAGTGTAAAATGATTTGTACTAGGTTATGGAGCTAGTTTGTAACACCCTCAGTGTCATGCTGTAGTAATCCCCTGTTTAATGGTGCCAGGTCACCATGCTTACTGAGCTAATTATCACTTGATGAAAAATCAAATTCAAATTCAAATTCAAATTATGAGGGGAATTCAAAATTTCTCAAACATGAAAACAAAATTGTCCATAATGTGCCAAATATTTCACAACTAATATTGGTGGTGAACCAGCATTTTTTTGCAAAGGGTTTAAGTGGCCTAAACTACTTAAAGCAGTGACCTAAGCAATAAATTAAATGCCATTTTTAATTTATAAAATTGGCAAATATTCCAAAAGCCTCCCAACCTTTTTGAGGCAGTGCACTTTAATTCTTTGAAATTGTTTTGGCCAGTGGCATGATTTTGCAAAGTCAATTGTGGCTAAAAGAAAATGCAAAAACTGCTGGAAAAGAAAAGGAAAAACAAAAAAAAGAAAAAGAAAAGGAGAAGTAGAGGGGAGAGAGAGAGGCCCTCTGCCTCACTCAGGCTTCGGCCCACCCGAGCCAGCTGGCCCAACAGGCCGGCCCACACCCCCTGGGTCGTCGCTCTCCCCTCCCCCTGTTCAACCGACCGAGGGCGCGCGCCCGCGCGTCGCTGCCGGACCACCTCGCCGTCGACGGGAGAGGATAAGGCCGCCCCGACGCCTCAGCCCCCCTCGCCTCCCACTCGCCCACTTGCCCCCCCTCCCTCTATTGCCCACGCGCTCGCTCCGCCCCTCCTCTCCCCCAGATCCGCGGCCCGAGCGCAGTCGCCGTCGCCCTCCGTCGTTGTCGCGGCCACCGGCGGCCCCGCGTCCGCTGACCCTGTCGGTGAGCTCTGCCGGGGTCGACTACATCGACTGGTGGCCTCAGGTGGAGCGGGGAGGCACCGCAACCGCCGTTCGTCCTCGTCCCCATCTCCGGCCACCGCGATGTCACCATTGCTCCACCAACACCCCTGCTGCTCCTAAGCCGTCAAGGGCCTACGTGTGAGCCGCGCGGTGAGCTCCTCCCTTCCTCCTTTCCTTTCCTCGCGCCGTGCCTTTCACCGTAGCTAGCTCGCCCGCAAGCCGAGCTCCGCCGTCCGCCATTATCGTCATAGGGCTCGCCACCGAGCTCCTCCGCTCGAGCTAGTAGCTCCGACGAGCTCCTGGAGCACCGTAGACCCCGCCTAGTTGGTTAGTTTGGCCGCTCGCGCGCTCTAACGCTGAATCCGCTCGCGCCCGTACTCCGGCGCCGTTTCTACTCGTCGCCGGCGCCGTACCGATCGTTCCTGGCCCCGACCGTCGCCTCCATCTTGCGTGCAACGTCGAACCACGTCGAACGCACCTAGCTATGACCCCGGAAACCCCCTGTGCGCGAAACCCGACCCCTCTCCCGACGTGCGCCGCCGCGGGAGGCTCGCCGGAGCACTTCCGGCGCCAACGCCGGCGAGGCTGACCTGGCGCTTACGTATGGGGCCCGCTGAGCAACTGACGGGTGGGCCCAATTGACTCGTTGACTGAGTCAACCCACTGACATGTGGGGCCGAGTTAATAAAATGTTTTAGATAAATAGAAAATCTGTTAATTAAATTGATTAATTAATCTATTCATGAATTAGACACTGACAGTGGGCCCCGCTTGATAATTAGTATTAGATTAGTCCAATTAACACTGTTTAATTAGTCCAGTCACTGACTAGTGGGTCCCACTGGACCCACAGGTCAGGTTTGACCCCAGTCAACCATCCTGTTGACTGCTGACATCACCTCTACATCATGCTGACATCATATTCCATTTCTGCTAATTTAAATAATTCCAGAAATTGTTTTAATCTTTGAAAATTCATAGAAAATAAACCGTAACTCGGATGAAAATGTTTTCTACATGAAAGTTGCTCAGAAAAAATCAACGAATCCGAATACGCGGTCTGTTCATCTGTCACATGCCCCTAGCATGCTGAACATGGGACATTCCCCCTCCGGTCATCTGTTTGACACAGGCCCGGAACCGGGAAAACATTCCCGGTTGATTCCCCCCTTAACCTTTACCGTGTAGCCATACGTTAGGTCACTCCCGGCACAACATATTGCCACGTTCTGCTTTGTGATGCTATGTTTGCTTTATATTTACTGTTTCTTCTCCCTCTTCTCCCCGGTAGACCCCGAGACCGATGCTGCCCCTGTGATCGACTACGTCAACGACGATCCCTCCTTGCCAGAGCTACCAGGAAAGCCCCCCCTTTGATCATCCCGATATCGCCCATTCCATTCTTTCATGCTTGCATTAGATTTTGCTACTGTTATTGATTGCTCCTATTCTGATGCATAGCCTGCTTTTGTATCTGCTATTGTACCTTACCTGCTTATCCTAAACTGCTTAGTATAGGTTGGTTAGTGATCCATCAGTGACCCCCACCTTGTCCTTGTTGCCCCTGCTTCATCATTGAATACCCGATCAACGGGATCAAAGACCAGGACCCGACACCTCATGTCACATCACGCCCCTTCGTTGCTCGACTCTGCAGAGTTACTATTGAGTGCCGAGGGTGAGACCTCAACAACACTTCTGATGTTAACCATGTAGTGTAGCTATTCGATCGTGGTCATCGAGGGTGATTCCGCCTTAACCACTTCCGATACAACTCTGTCGTGCAACCCCTCAAGTGTGAACCTCGGGGGTGATTCCTCTTACGTTCACCTTGGTGATTACATCGAGTGGAATTCACCGGGGGTGATTCATCGGGTTTTCCCCTTGATGTTTCGACACACAATTACTATGATTACTATGACTTTACACTGAACCATGTTGCTAAAGACGGGTCGACCCTGAGGGGTACCCACGCGAGCATAATTGCGAGTGATGAGGAGTCGGGTTGACCTAGAAGGTGCCCGTGAGATAATTACGAGGTGTGGCCGGGCATTCTTAGCCCTTGCCGCAAGTCCTCAAGACGGGGCAACGGGGTCACATCTTTCGTGAGTCTCTGCTTGTTACCGCGCGTTCCTAATCCACTATGATTTGGATATTTGATCCAAGGGGCCTCTAGCCTGATAGCACTAACCATCACGTGGGCATAGTATGGGCGTTCTGCGTCATATACATCAGCCGAAGCTTAATAGACGTCAGCGACTGAGCGGCGCGCGCCGGGTTGGACTGGTAAGCTCCTACCTTTTTTAAGGAGGTAGCTAGGTCTGCTCACCGGCCGCCCACGCAACCTGCAGGAGTTCCCAGGGAGATGGCCCATGACCCCTGGGGGCATAGGTTTAGTCCGGCGTGCTGACCTCTCTATTAAGCCTAGGTCGGGTTGCGGCGTATTGTTTGGCCGAGGCCGGGCATGACCCAGGAAAGTGTGTCCTGCCGGAGTTAATCAAGCGTGGTGGGTAAGTTGGTGCACCCCTGCAGGGAAGAAAACATCTATCGATAGCCTGTCCTACGGTAACGGACACTCGGAGTTGTATTCCGATCGATACAACTAGAACTGGATACTTGTGATGAGAATTGGATTGTGATGACAATTGGATAGTATGGCTCTGGGATTGCATTCTCGCAGGGAGTCGAGAAAGGATCTCTGGCCAAGGTTGATAACACTAGTACTACTTTACCTTATGCTACTCTACTCCCTCCTGTTTGCTGCAAGATGCTGGTTTCTAGAAGATGCTAGCCTTCGATAGGACTGGGCCTTCTCTCTATTCTGGCATTTCCGCAGCCCAGTCCACATATACAACCTTTCTTTGATAAGTTGCATATGTAGTGTAGATCCTTGCTTGCGAGTACTTTGGATGAATACTCACGGTTGCTTTGCTACCCCTTTTCCCCTTTCTTTCTTCTTCCTGGTTGTTGCAACCAGATGGTGGAGTCTAGGAGTCACATGCCACCTTTGACGACTGCTACTACACCGAGGGCGTCTACTACCACGTGACGGAGACCGCCGATGACCAGGAGTAGTTAGGAGGCTCCCAAGCAGGAGGCCTTACCTTTCCGATCGTAGATGCTTTTGTGCTAGCCTTCTTAAGGCAAACTTATTTAACTTATGTCTGTACTCAGATATTGTTGCTTCCGCTGACTCGTTTGTATTCAAGCTGATGTATTCGAGCTCTCGAGGCCCCTGGCTTGTAATATAAAGCTTGTATTATTTTAATTTGTGTATAGAGTTGTGTTGTGATATCTTCCCGTGAGTCCTTGATCTTGATCGTACACATTTGCGTGTATGATTGAATCGAGGGCGTCACATAGTTCAACTCTAGTGTAAAATTATTTGTACTAGATCATAGAGATAGTTCAACTCTAGTGTAAAATTATTTGTACTAGGTTATAGAACTTGTTCAACTCTAGTTTAAAATTATTTGTACTAGGTTATTGAGGTAGTTCAACTCTAGTCTAAAATTATGTGTACTAGGTCATAGAGCTAGTTCAACTCTAGTGTAGAATGATTTGTACTAGGTTATAGATCTAGTTCAATTCTAGTGTAAACTTATTTGTACTAGATAATAGAGCTAGTTCAACTATAGTGGAAAATGGTTTGTACTAGCTTATAGACCTAGTTCAACGCGAGTGTAAAATTATTTGTACTAGGTTATAATGCTAGTTCAATTCTAGTGTAAAATTATTTGTACTAGGCTATGGAGCTAGTTCAACTATAGTGTAAAATGATTTGTACTAGATTATAGCCCTAGTTTAACGCTAGTGTAAAATTATGTACCAGGTTATAGAGCTAGTTCATTTCAAGTGTAAAATTATTTATACTAGGTTATAGAGCTAGTTCAACTCTAGTATAAACTGATTTGTACTAGCTTATAGAGCTAGTACAATTTTAGTGTAAAATTATTTGTACTAGGTTATAGAGTTAGTTCAACTATAGTGCAAAATGATCTGTACTAGCTTATAGCCCTAGTTCAACGCTAATGTAAAATTATGTGTACTAGGTTATGGAGCTAGTTCAAGTCTAGTGTAAAATAATATGTACTAGGTTATAGAGCTAGTTCAACTCTAGTGTAAAAATATTTGTCTTAGGTCATAGAGCTAGTTCAACACTAGTGTGAAATTACTTGTACTAATATATAGAGCAAGTTCAACTCTAGTGTAAAATTTTTTGAACTAGGTTATAGAGCTAATTCAACTCTAGTGTAAAACTGTTTATACTAGGTTATAGAGCAAGTTCAACTCTAGTCTAAAATTATTTGTAATAGTTTACAGAGCTAGTTCTACTCTACTGTAAAATGATTTGCACTAGGATATAGAGCTAGTTCAATTCTAGTGTAAAATTATTTGTAGTAGCTTATAGAGCTAGTTCAACTATAGTGTAAAATGATTTGTACTAGGTTATAGCCCGAGTATAATGGTAGTGTAAAATTATGTGTACTAGGTTATAGAGCTAGTTCATTTCTACTATAAAATTATTTGTATTAGGTTATAGAGCTAGTTCAACTCTAGTGTAAAATTATCGGTACTAGGTTGTAGAGCTAGTTAAATTGTAGTGTAATATTATTTGTGCTAGGTTATGGAGCTAGTTCAACTCTAGTGTAAAATTATTTGTACTAGATAATAGAGCTAGTTCAACTATAGTGGAAAATGATTTGTACTAGGTTATAGACCTAGTTCAACGCTATTGTAAAATTATTTGTACTAGGTTATAAAGCTACTTCAATTCTAGTGTAAAATTATTTGTACTAGGTTATAGAGCTAGTTCAACTATAGTGTAAATTGATTTGAACTAGGTTATATAGCTAGTTCAACTCTAGTGTAAAATTATTTGTACTAGGTTATAGAGCTAGTTCAATTCTAATGTAAAATTATTTGTACTAGGTTATAGAGCTAGTTCAACTATAGTGTAAAATGATTTGTACTAGGTTATAGAGCTAGTTCAACTCTAGTGTAAAATTATTTGTACTAGATCATAGAGCTAGTTCAACTCTAGTGTAAATTTTTTTTACTAGGTTATAGAGCTACTTCAACTCTAGTTTAAAATTATTTGTACTAGGTTATAGAGGTAGTTCAACTCTAGTCTAAAATTATGTTTACTAGGTCATAGAGCTAGTTCAACTCTAGTGTAGAATGATTTTTACTAGGTCATAGAGCTAGTTCAATTCTAGTGTAAAATTATTTGTACTAGATAATAGAGCTAGTTCAACTATAGTGGAAAATGATTTGTACTAGGTTATAGACCTAGTTCAACGCGAGGGTAAAATTATTTGTACTAGGTTATAAAGCTAGTTCAATTCTAGTGTAAAATTATTTCTACTAGGTTATAGAGCTAGTTCAACTATAGTGTAAAATGATTTGCACTAGTTTATAGAGCTAGTTCAACTCTAGTGTAAAATTATTTGTACTAGGTTATAGAGCTAGTTCAACTCTAGTGTAAAATGATTTATACTAGGTTATAGAGCTAGTTCAACTCTAGTGTAAAATTCTTTGTACTAGGTCATAGAGCTAGTTCAACTCTAGTGTAAAATTATTTGTACTAGGTTATAGAGCTAGTTCAACTCTAGTTTAAAATTATTTGTACTAGGTTATAGAGCTAGTTCAACTCTAGTTTAAAATTGTATGTACTAGGTCATAGAGCTAGTTAAACTCTAGTGTAAAATTATTTGTACCAGGTTATAGAGCTAGTTCAACTCTAGTTTAAAATTATTTATACTAGGTGATAGAGCTAGTTCAACTCTAGTGTAAAATGATTTGTACTTGGTTATAACCCGAGTACAATGGTAGTGTAAAATTATGTGTACTAGGTTATAGAGCTAGTTCATTTCTAGTGTAAAATTATTTGTACTAGGTTATAGACCTAGTTCAACTATAGTGTAAAATGAGTTTTACTATAGGTTATAGATCTAGTTCAACTCTAGTGTAAAATTATTTGTACTAGGTTATAGTGCTAGTTCAATTCTAGTGTAAATTTTTTCGTACTAGGTTATAGAGCAAGTTCAATTCTAGTTTAAAATTATTTTTACTATGTTATAGATGTAGTTCAACTCTTGTCTAAAATTATCGGTACTAGGTCATAGAGCTAGTTCAACTCTAGTGTAAAATGATTTGTAAGAGGTTATAGAGCTAGTTAAATTCTAGTGTAAAATTATTTGTACTAGATAATAGAGCTAGTTCAACTATAGTGGAAAATTATTTGTACTAGGTTATAGACCTAGTTCAACGCTAGTGTAAAATTATTTGTACTAGGTTATAAAGCTACTTCAATTCTGGCCTAAAATTATTTGTACTAGGTTATAGTGCTAGTTCAACTCTAGTGTAAAATTACTTGTGGTAGGTAAAAGAGCTAGTTCAATTCTAATGTAAAATTATTTGTACTAGGTTATAGAGCTAGTTTAACT
>NW_025225103.1:272074-272756 GCF_018294505.1 Triticum aestivum | reverse complement strand
TATAACCCGAGTGCAATGGTAGTGTAAAATTATGTGTACTAGGTTATAGAGCTAGTTCATTTCTAGTGTAAAATAAATCGTTCTAGGTTATAGAGCTAGTTCAACTCTAGTGTAAAAATATTTGTACTAGGTTATAGAGCTAGTTAAATTCTATTGTAAAATTATTTGTACTAGGTTATAGATCTAGTTCAACTCTAGTGTAAAATTATTTGTTCTAGGTTATAGTGCTAGTTCAATTCTAGTGTAAATTTTTTCGTACTAGGTTATAGAGCAAGTTCAATTCTAGTTTAAAATTATTTTTACTATGTTATAGATGTAGTTCAACTCTTGTCTAAAATTATCGATACTAGGTCATAGAGCTAGTTCAACTCTAGTGTAAAATGATTTGTAAGAGGTTATAGAGCTAGTTAAATTCTAGTGTAAAATTATTTGTACTAGATAATAGAGCTAGTTCAACTATAGTGGAAAATTATTTGTACTAGGTTATAGACCTAGTTCAACTCTAGTTTAAAATTATTTGTACTAGGTTATAGAGCTAGTTCAACTCTAGTTTAAAATTGTATGTACTAGGTCATAGAGCTAGTTAAACTCTAGTGTAAAATTATTTGTACCAGGTTATAGAGCTAGTTCAACTCTAGTTTAAAATTATTTATACTAGGTGATAGAGCTAGTTCAACTCTAG
>NW_025225103.1:269735-271018 GCF_018294505.1 Triticum aestivum | reverse complement strand
CTAAAATTATTTGTACTAGGTTATAGTGCTAGTTCAACTCTAGTGTAAAATTACTTGTGGTAGGTAAAAGAGCTAGTTCAATTCTAATGTAAAATTATTTGTACTAGGTTATAGAGCTAGTTTAACTATAGTGTAAAATGATTTGTACTAGGTTATAGAGCTAGTTCAACTCTAGTGTAAAATTATTTGTACTAGATCATAGAGCTAGTTCAACTCTAGTGTAAAAAAATTTGTACTAGGTTATAGAGCTAGTTCAACTCTAGTTTAAAATTATTTGTACTAGGTTATAGAGGTAGTTCAACTCTAGTCTAAAATTATGTTTACTAGGTCATAGAGCTAGTTCAACTCAAGTGTAGAATGATTTTTACTAGGTTATAGAGCTAGTTCAATTCTAGTGCAAAATTATTTGTACTAGATAATAGAACTAGTTCAACTATAGTGGAAAATGATTTGTACTAGGTTATAGACCTAGTTCAACGCGAGTGTAAAATTATTTGTACTAGGTTATAAAGATAGTTCAATTCTAGTTTTAAATTATTTGTACTAGGTAATAGAGGTAGTTCAACTATAGTGTAAAATGATTTGCACTAGTTTATAGAGCTAGTTCATCTCTAGTGTAAAAAATTTCGTACTAGGTTATAGAGCAAGTTCAACTCTAGTTTAAAATTATTTTTACTAGGTTATAGATGTAGTTCAACTCTAGTCTAAAATTATCTGTACTAGGTTATAGAGCTAGTTCAACTCTAGTGTAAAATTATTTGTACTAGATCATAGAGCTAGTTCAACTCCAGTGTAAAATTTTTTTACTAGGTTATAGAGCTACTTCAACTCTAGTTTAAAATTATTTGTACTAGGTTATAGAGGTAGTTCAACTCTAGTCTAAAATTATGTTTACTAGGTCATAGAGCTAGTTCAACTCAAGTGTAGAATGATTTTTACTAGGTCATAGAGCTAGTTCAATTCTAGTGTAAAATTATTTGTACTAGATAATAGAGCTAGTTCAACTATAGTGGAAAATGATTTGTACTAGGTTATAGACCTAGTTCAACGCGAGGGTAAAATTATTTGTACTAGGTTATAAAGCTAGTTCAATTCTAGTGTAAAATTATTTCTACTAGGTTATAGAGCTAGTTCAACTATAGTGTAAAATGATTTGCACTAGTTTATAGAGCTAGTTCAACTCTAGTGTAAAATTATTTGTACTAGGTTATAGAGCTAGTTCAACTCTAGTGTAAAATGATTTATACTAGGTTATAGAGCTAGTTCAACTCTAGTGTAAAATT
>NW_025225103.1:266349-268660 GCF_018294505.1 Triticum aestivum | reverse complement strand
TAAAATTATTTGTACTAGATCATAGAGCTAGTTCAACTCTAGTGTAAAAAAATTTGTACTAGGTTATAGAGCTAGTTCAACTCTAGTTTAAAATTATTTGTACTAGGTTATAGAGGTAGTTCAACTCTAGTCTAAAATTATGTTTACTAGGTCATAGAGCTAGTTCAACTCAAGTGTAGAATGATTTTTACTAGGTTATAGAGCTAGTTCAATTCTAGTGCAAAATTATTTGTACTAGATAATAGAACTAGTTCAACTATAGTGGAAAATGATTTGTACTAGGTTATAGACCTAGTTCAACGCGAGTGTAAAATTATTTGTACTAGGTTATAAAGATAGTTCAATTCTAGTTTTAAATTATTTGTACTAGGTAATAGAGGTAGTTCAACTATAGTGTAAAATGATTTGCACTAGTTTATAGAGCTAGTTCATCTCTAGTGTAAAAATTTTCGTACTAGGTTATAGAGCAAGTTCAACTCTAGTTTAAAATTATTTTTACTAGGTTATAGATGTAGTTCAACTCTAGTCTAAAATTATCTGTACTAGGTTATAGAGCTAGTTCAACTCTAGTTTAAAATTATTTGTATTAGGTTATAGAGCTAGTTCAACTCTAGTTTAAAATTGTATGTACTAGGTCATAGAGCTAGTTCAACTCTAGTGTAAAATTATTTGTACTAGGTCATAGAGCTAGTTCAACTCTAGTGTAAAATTATTTGTACTAGGTTATAGAGCTAGTTCAACTCTAGTTTAAAATTATTTGTACTAGGTTATAGAGCTAGTTCAACTCTAGTTTAAAATTGTATGTACTAGGTCATAGAGCTAGTTCAACTCTAGTGTAAAATTATATGTACTAGGTTATAGAGCTAGTTCAACTCTAGTTTAAAATTATTTATACTAGGTGATAGAGCTAGTTCAACTCTAGTGTAAAATGATTTGTACTTGGTTATAACCCGAGTACAATGGTAGTGTAAAATTATGTGTACTAGGTTATAGAGCTAGTTCATTTCTAGTGTAAAATAAATCGTTCTAGGTTATAGAGCTAGTTCAACTCTAGTGTAAAAATATTTGTACTAGGTTATAGAGCTAGTTAAATTCTATTGTAAAATTATTTGTACTAGGTTATAGACCTAGTTCATCTATAGTGTAAAATGAGTTTTACTATAGGTTATAGATCTAGTTCAACTCTAGTGTAAAATTATTTGTACTAGGTTATAGTGCTAGTTCAATTCTAGTGTAAATTTTTTCGTACTAGGTTATAGAGCAAGTTCAATTCTAGTTTAAAATTATTTTTACTATGTTATAGATGTAGTTCAACTCTTGTCTAAAATTATCGATACTAGGTCATAGAGCTAGTTCAACTCTAGTGTAAAATGATTTGTAAGAGGTTATAGAGCTAGTTAAATTCTAGTGTAAAATTATTTGTACTAGATAATAGAGCTAGTTCAACTATAGTGGAAAATTATTTGTACTAGGTTATAGACCTAGTTCAACGCTAGTGTAAAATTATTTGTACTAGTATATAAAGCTACTTCAATTCTGGTGTAAAATTATTTGTACTAGGTTATAGTGCTAGTTCAACTCTAGTGTAAAATTACTTGTGGTAGGTAAAAGAGCTAGTTCAATTCTAATGTAAAATTATTTGTACTAGGTTATAGAGCTAGTTTAACTATAGTGTAAAATGATTTGTACTAGGTTATAGAGCTAGTTCAACTCTAGTGTAAAATTATTTGTACTAGATCATAGAGCTAGTTCAACTCTAGTGTAAAAAATTTTGTACTAGGTTATAGAGCTAGTTCAACTCTAGTTTAAAATTATTTGTACTAGGTTATAGAGGTAGTTCAACTCTAGTCTAAAATTATGTTTACTAGGTCATAGAGCTAGTTCAACTCAAGTGTAGAATGATTTTTACTAGGTTATAGAGCTAGTTCAATTATAGTGCAAAATTATTTGTACTAGATAATAGAACTAGTTCAACTATAGTGGAAAATGATTTGTACTAGGTTATAGACCTAGTTCAACGCGAGTGTAAAATTATTTGTACTAGGTTACAAGGATAGTTCAATTCTAGTTTAAAATTATTTGTACTAGTTTATAGAGGTAGTTCAACTATAGTGTAAAATTTTTCGTACTAGGTTATAGAGCAAGTTCAACTCTAGTTTAAAATTATTTTTACTAGGTTATAGATGTAGTTCAACTCTAGTCTAAAATTATCTGTACTAGGTTATAGAGCTAGTTCAACTCTAGTTTAAAATTATTTGTATTAGGTTATAGAGCTAGTTCAACTCTAGTTTAAAATTGTATGTACTAGGTC
>NW_025225103.1:265597-266339 GCF_018294505.1 Triticum aestivum | reverse complement strand
TAAAATTATTTGTACTAGATCATAGAGCTAGTTCAACTCTAGTGTAAAAAAATTTGTACTAGGTTATAGAGCTAGTTCAACTCTAGTTTAAAATTATTTGTACTAGGTTATAGAGGTAGTTCAACTCTAGTCTAAAATTATGTTTACTAGGTCATAGAGCTAGTTCAACTCAAGTGTAGAATGATTTTTACTAGGTTATAGAGCTAGTTCAATTCTAGTGCAAAATTATTTGTACTAGATAATAGAACTAGTTCAACTATAGTGGAAAATGATTTGTACTAGGTTATAGACCTAGTTCAACGCGAGTGTAAAATTATTTGTACTAGGTTATAAAGATAGTTCAATTCTAGTTTTAAATTATTTGTACTAGGTAATAGAGGTAGTTCAACTATAGTGTAAAATGATTTGCACTAGTTTATAGAGCTAGTTCATCTCTAGTGTAAAAATTTTCGTACTAGGTTATAGAGCAAGTTCAACTCTAGTTTAAAATTATTTTTACTAGGTTATAGATGTAGTTCAACTCTAGTCTAAAATTATCTGTACTAGGTTATAGAGCTAGTTCAACTCTAGTTTAAAATTATTTGTATTAGGTTATAGAGCTAGTTCAACTCTAGTTTAAAATTGTATGTACTAGGTCATAGAGCTAGTTCAACTCTAGTGTAAAATTATTTGTACTAGGTCATAGAGCTAGTTCAACTCTAGTGTAAAATTATTTGTACTAGGTTATAGAGCTAGTTCAACT
>NW_025225103.1:258163-265508 GCF_018294505.1 Triticum aestivum | reverse complement strand
GATGTAGTTCAACTCTAGTCTAAAATTATCTGTACTAGGTTATAGAGCTAGTTCAACTCTAGTTTAAAATTATTTGTATTAGGTTATAGAGCTAGTTCAACTCTAGTTTAAAATTGTATGTACTAGGTCATAGAGCTAGTTCAACTCTAGTGTAAAATTATTTGTACTAGGTGATAGAGCTAGTTCAACTCTAGTGTAAAATTATTTGTACTAGGTTATAGAGCTAGTTCAACTCTAGTTTAAAATTATTTGTACTAGGTTATAGAGCTAGTTCAACTCTAGTTTAAAATTGTATGTACTAGGTCATAGAGCAAGTTCAACTCTAGTGTAAAATTATATGTACTATGTTATAGAGCTAGTTCAACTCTAGTTTAAAATTATTTATACTAGGTGATAGAGCTAGTTCAACTCTAGTGTAAAATGATTTGTACTTGGTTATAACCCGAGTACAATGGTAGTGTAAAATTATGTGTACTAGGTTATAGAGCTAGTTCATTTCTAGTGTAAAATTATTCGTTCTAGGTTATAGAGCTAGTTCAACTCTAGTGTAAAATTATTTGTACTAGGTTATAGAGCTAGTTAAATTCTATTGTAAAATTATGTGTACTAGGTTATAGACCTAGTTCAACTATAGTGTAAAATGAGTTTTACTATAGGTGATAGATCTAGTTCAACTCTAGTGTAAAATTATTTGTACTAGGTTATAGTGCTAGTTCAATTCTAGTGTAAATTTTTTCGTACTAGGTTATAGAGCAAGTTCAATTCTAGTTTAAAATTATTTTTACTATGTTATAGATGTAGTTCAACTCTTGTCTAAAATTATCGGTACTAGGTCATAGAGCTAGTTCAACTCTAGTGTAAAATGATTTGTAAGAGGTTATAGAGCTAGTTAAATTCTAGTGTAAAATTATTTGTACTAGATAATAGAGCTAGTTCAACTATAGTGGAAAATTATTTCTACTAGGTTATAGACCTATTCAACGCTAGTGTAAAATTATTTGTACTAGGTTATAAAGCTACTTCAATTCTGGTGTAAAATTATTTGTACTAGGTTATAGTGCTAGTTTAACTCTAGTGTAAAATTACTTGTGGTAGGTAAAAGAGCTAGTTCAATTCTAATGTAAAATTATTTGTACTACGTTATAGAGCTAGTTTAACTATAGTGTAAAATGATTTGTACTAGGTTATAGAGCTAGTTCAACTCTAGTGTAAAATTATTTGTACTAGATCATAGAGCTAGTTCAACTCTAGTGTAAAAAATTTTGTACTAGGTTATAGAGCTAGTTCAACTCTAGTTTAAAATTATTTGTACTAGGTTATAGAGGTAGTTCAAATCTAGTCTAAAATTATGTTTACTAGGTCATAGAGCTAGTTCAACTCAAGTGTAGAATGATTTTTACTAGGTTATAGAGCTAGTTCAATTCTAGTGCAAAATTATTTCTACTAGATAATAGAACTAGTTCAACTATAGTGGAAAATGATTTGTACTAGGTTATAGACCTAGTTCAACGCGAGTGTAAAATTATTTGTACTAGGTTATAAAGATAGTTCAATTCTAGTTTAAAATTATTTGTACTAGGTTATAGAGGTAGTTCAACTATAGTGTAAAATGATTTGCACTAGTTTATAGAGCTAGTTCATCTCTAGTGTAAAAATTTTCGTACTAGGTTATAGAGCAAGTTCAACTCTAGTTTAAAATTATTTTTACTAGGTTATAGATGTAGTTCAACTCTAGTCTAAAATTATCTGTACTAGGTTATAGAGCTAGTTCAACTCTAGTTTAAAATTATTTGTATTAGGTTATAGAGCTAGTTCAACTCTAGTTTAAAATTGTATTTACTAGGTCATAGAGCTAGTTCAACTCTAGTGTAAAATTATTTGTACTAGGTCATAGAGCTAGTTTAACTCTAGTGTAAAATTATTTGTACTAGGTTATAGAGCTAGTTCAACTTTAGTTTAAAATTATTTATACTAGGTTATAGAGCTAGTTCAACTCTAGTGTAAAATGATTTGTACTAGGTTATAACCCGAGTACAATGGTAGTGTAAAATTATGTGTACTAGGTTATAGAGCTAGTTCATTTCTAGTGTAAAATTATTCGTTCTAGGTTATAGAGCTAGTTCAACTCTATGTAAAATTTATTGTACTAGGTTATAGAGCTAGTTAAATTCTAGTGTAAAATTATTTGTACTAGGTTATAGACCTAGTTCAACTATAGTGTAAAATGAGTTTTACTAGGTTATAAAGCTAGTTCAACTGTAGTGTAAAATTATTTGTACTAGGTTATAGAGCTAGTTCAATTCTAGTGTAAAAATTTTCGTACTAGGTTATAGAGCAAGTTCAATTCTAGTTTAAAATTATTTTTACTAGGTTATAGATGTAGTTCAATTCTAGTCTAAAATTATCGGTACTAGGTCATAGAGCTAGTTCAACTCTAGTGTAAAATGATTTGTACTAGGTTATAGAGCTAGTTAAATTCTAGTGTAAAATTATTTGTACTAGATAATAGAGCTAGTTCAACTATAGTGTTAAATGATTTGTACTAGGTTATAGACCTAGTTCAACTCTAGTGTAAAATTATTTATACTAGGTTATAAAGCTACTTCAATTATGGTGTAAAATTATTTGTACTAGGTTATAGAGCTAGTTCAACTCTAGTGGAAAATTATTTGTGGTAGTGTCGGGGAAACTGATCCACGAACACCTATGGGACCGGCGGACCGAGCCCCTTTCGGTTCGGCGGGGGGCGGAGATCGCACGAAGAGCGGATCGAGGCAAAGCACACGAGCAGTTTACCCAGCTTCGGAGCTCTCCGGAGAGATAACACTCCTACTGCTGCATGTCTGGGTGTATTGAGTTCTTGCTCGGGAGCACTGAGTGCTACAGTACACACTAGCTGCTAACGAGACCGAGCGTGAGTGTTTTTCTGCCTTCGAACCCCCCTCTACGTTGCGCATGGGCCTCCTTTTATATGCTAATGGGGTCACCGACAGGTGGCAACGTAGATAAGGGTAAAAATGGAAAAGGAATTGCGGTTGGTACAACCACCTGCACAGTGTATCATACCTAACCCTGACGGCAGGGGACAAAGGCATTAAATGCCCGTCTGCGTCGCCCAAATAGTGCAAAAAGGGACCGTCAGGGACGCCACCGCTCGCCACGATGGCAGTCTTATCAGCGTCGCTTGCCACCGTGCACCGCTGGCTGCACAGCCTCTTGCCACGCGCGCCTGGAAAGGCCCCAGGGCGACACGTTGGTGGATGTGCTGGAGCGCGGGTATAGAGTGGTAGCTTTCCGCTGCAAGCGCCTTGCCGCGGTCGTTGTCCTGTTGCGTCCGGAAGCTTGTCGCTTACCGGGCCTTGCCGGGACGCGTGGCGCGTCGCGGCAAGTTCCTTGAGATTCCTTGGTTGGCCTTCCCGGCAAGCTCCTCTTGCCGGGGCCTTGTCTCCTTGGCTTGAATACTTTGTTCTTGAATGTCTCCAAAGGAACCACGGAGGATCTTGGCGGTCACCCGGCAAGCTTGGCCGCGGGGTGCTGCAACTGCCCGTGCACAAGTTCGGGATACTAGGGTACCCCTACTCTAGTACACCGACAGGAGCCCCCGGGCCTGGGCCACACGTGGCGCCGAGCGCTGTTGGGTGAGGCCCAAAACAGGGCACGGGCACGCGCGGCCTGGGTTACGCCGTATCTTACTCCGTATCCACCGCGCCTTCCCCGAATGGCACGCGTCAAATGCGGCGTCGTGGGAGAGATCGTGGGTGGTATCTTTATTTGGAAAGACGAAACGCCCACCCCTCCCTCTTTATAAGCAGGGGAAACAGGGGCAGTTCGCCCATCTCGCCGGTTGCTACTCCAATCTCAGAAATCTTCGCCGCTCCCCCCTTCTTCCCAAAGCTGAAAGTGAGCAGCGCTCCGCCCCCCATCGCCACCAGCATCACCAACGCCGTCGATCTCCCCCACCACCTCCGCCATGGCTCCGAAAGCCGACAAGGGGAAGGTCGTGAAGTTGGCCGAGGCGCAGCAGCTCGCGGCGCTGCGAAAGGAGCGGGCAATCTCCCCCCCCCAGCTCACCGCGAAGGAGCTGAGGGAGTACTACTACCTCTTCTGGTCGACAGAGACGCGAGCGCATCCGCGTACGAAGGTACTCCCAGCTGCCGCTTTGGAACTGGCTCCGAATGGGTACCCTTTCTTCGCGCTGTTCTTCTACTGCGGGCTCTGCCCGCCTTTCTCTGAATTTTTCTGCGATATCATGAACACCTACGGGTTCCGCCACCTTGACTTCACCCCCAATGCTGTTCTGACCATGGCAGTTTTCGCACATCTCTGCGAAAACTTTGTCGGAGTCTATCCAAATGTAGCTCTTTTCCGCCACTTCTTTATGACCCGAGTTGAGAGAGGGGAGCCTTTATCCGGCGGAATCGCCTGGATCTCGAGAGCTGGCAAGAAGGAAGCTTATCTGGAGGGAGAGCTCTGCAGCAAGTGGGAGGAATGGAGAGCAGAATGGTGCTGGATTGTCGAGGAGAACCAGCTGCCATTTACCGCCCAGCGCCAAGCCCCAATAGCGCGCGGCAACGATTGGAGCAACGTGGCCCCGGAAGACGATAGGCTGAAGATTGCCGTCACCCGGATCCTACGCCTCAGGCTTGCCGGGCTCACCATAGGCGCCGTTGGCGCAGATTTTCTTTGCCCCCTCATCGCCCCCCTGCAGGAGAGGAGGAGACCCGCCTGGGAGTTCTAGAACGCGGCGGATATCATGAGGCTGCGCCCGGGCCTCAACTTCAACTTCACTGTCCTGGAACTGGACGCGATGATCCTGGAACTGTTCAAGCGCGATCCTCAGCATCCCGAAGCGTTCATGTTGCCGAGGGGTGTCGTTCCGCTGTGCAACAACTCCTCGCTCGACCGCATCCATGCAATGATGCCGCTGTGCGATTCGCATGGAATTGTCCCAACTTGGCAAGAGCCTGCAGACGACGTCATGCAGGAGTTCTTTGATGGCCTGGTAGAAGTGCCGGTCCGCCCCGATGAACAGAAGAGCCTTACCCGCGACACCACCGATGCGGAGATGCAGCACATCGCCACTAGGCTGGAAGAGGCGGCGGCAGCCGCTGCCGCGGGCGAGTTTGGATTCACCGTGGAGGAGGCAGAGGCAGCAGAGCTGACAAGCCTTGTCGAGCGAGAGGAGCTTGTCGGCGAGGAAGAGCTTGTCGGGCCTGAAGCTGAGTCGAGCGAGCCCGCCGAGGGCGCAAGCGACTCGTTGAAGATCGGCTCCTCCTCCTCCCCACCTTCAGCCAGCTAGCCGCAAGCGGAGCCCCCAGCTCCACCAAGAAGGCGTCTCCGCAAGGCCGGGGACGTAGCGGGGCGGCAGACGAGTCAACAGCCGCCGTGCCGTGCGACACGGTCTACCGCGGCAAGCACTGTTGCCGCGGGAGCGCCTCACGCCGTTGTGGCAACTGGAGCGGGGTCTTCTCGGTCCACCGCTACTGCTCCTGCTAAGCGGACAAGGGAACCTACTCCCCCGCCTCGTCGCACCGGAGGCGAGCCGGACTTCGATCTCTCCGCGCTCAGCTCCGACGAGGAAGAAGAAGAGTAAGATTCTTTGTTGTACTTGTAGTTCTTCAATTCTTGCTGTTTTGTCTTGTGTCTGATTTGCTTTACTCCGAACCCATTCCTTTTCAGGACTCTGGCCCAGAGAGAGGCAAAGAGAGCCAAGGTCCCGGTGATTGTCATCGAGGACGAACCCACCGCGACAGCAGGGGGCGTGTCCGAGACCACCTTGCCAGACCCGGCAACTTTTCCCCAAAGCAGCCCCCAGCGCAGCCCCCAGCGTAAGTATATAGTTTACTTCCTGCTGTCAGGCACGCATGGGTGCTCTTTCTTTGCTGATATCTAACTGTTGGTTTGTGTAGGAGCAGAGCAGCCTCACCAGGAGTGCCCGGAAACCGCTCCCGAAATGCCATCTGCTTCGACTACACCGCCAAGGGAGGATTCTCCGGCAAGGGAGCGTTCTCCGGCAAGGGACAGTTCTCCGGTAAGGGACAGCACTGGCGACCCTCTGGTGGTTGAGACCATGACTGCAGATCCTAGTATAGGTAATCTTCTTGCTTGAAAACTTCCCTTGGGTTCTTCTTCTTCTGATTTTCTTTTTGGATATTTGCTTGACTTTTCTCCTTTTTCCGTTCGTCAGATCCATCTGCCACGGAGCCAATGGAAACCGAGGTCGCCGGCGAGGAGAACGCGCGCAGCAATACCGACGAGCCGTTGCCACCAAAGGAGAAGCCGGCGCTGATGATCCCGCCGGCGAAGAGGCCGCCAAAGCTGCCGCCGCAGAAGCTGGCGAGGGATCTAGCGATCGCACTGACAGCCCCGAGGCCGCAGGAGCGTCAGGCGCTACGCCGACCGCCGATCCCTCCGCCGCTGCTGCTGCGCCAGGCTCCGAAGAGCCCCAGCCCGGCGCCTATTTGAAGGCCGGCGACGACATCTTCATCAAGCTCCCCTGGGCGTCAAGCTCCAGGGCGCCGGTCGAAGGAGAGATCTTGGATGGAGAGGTGCTCGCCTCCGCTGGGCTGACGCTGGTCGACGCGCCAAGCAGCAGCAGCGACGAGCCTGAGGAGGAACGGCTGCTGCGGAAGCTGTTGTCGCTTTACCGCGCCCGACAGGCCAAGCTGGAATCCCGCCTTCGCGCTTCTAGCGCCATTCCTGTCGGTGTACTAGAGTAGGGGTACCCTAGTATCCCGAACTTGTGCACTGGCAGTCACAGCACCCCGCGGCCAGGCTTGCCGGGTGACCGCCAAGATCCTCCGTGGTTCCTTTGGAGCCATTCAAGAACAGAGTATTCAAGCCAAGGAGACAAGGCCCCGGCAAGAGGAGGTTGCCGGGAAGGCCAACCAAGGCATCTCAAGGAACTTGCCGCGACGCGCCACGCGTCCCGGCAAGGCCCGGTGAGCGACAAGCTTCCGGGCGCAACAGGACAACGACCGCGGCAAGGCGCTTGCCGCGGCAAGCTACCACTCTGTACCCGTGCTCCAGCACATCCACCAACATGTCGCCCTAGGGCCTTTCCAGGCGCGCGTGGCAAGAGGCTGTGCAGCCAGCGGTGCGCGGTGGCAAGCGACGCTGACAAGACTACCATCATGGCGAGCGGTGGCGTCCCTGACGGTCCCTTTTTGCACCATTTGGGCAACGCAGACGGGCATTTAATGCCTTTGTCCCCTGCCGTTAGGGTTAGGTATGATACACTATACAGGTGGTTGTACCAACCACAATTCCTTTTTCATTTTTACCCTTATCTACATTGCCACCTGTCGGTGTCCCCTTTAGCATATAAAAGGAGGCCCATGCGCAA
>NW_025225103.1:241036-257833 GCF_018294505.1 Triticum aestivum | reverse complement strand
AGGGGGGGGGGGGGTTCGAAGGCAGAAAAACACTCACGCTCGGTCTCGTTAGCAACTAGTGTGTACTGTAGCACTCAGCGCTCCCGAGCAAGAACTCAATACACCCAGACATGCAGCAGTAGGAGTGTTATCTCTCCAGAGAGCTCCGAAGCTGGGTAAACTGCTCGTGTGCTTCGCCTCGATCCACTCTTCGTGCGATCTCCGCCCCCCGCCGAACCGAAAGGGGCTCGGTCCGCCGGTCCCATAGGTGTTCGTGGATCAGTTTCCCCGACATCTTTGGCGCGCCAGGTAGGGGGCGTCGAAGTTGTGTGAACCTGATCCGGCGTTCACACGTGCTAGATCTTCATTTTCTTCATCGACATGCCACCGAAGAAGAAGGCATCGGCGGCAGCTATTCCGTCCACGTCGATCCCACCACCACCGGAGCAAACGAGTGGTGGGGTAGATGCCGGCGGAAGAACGGGCATCGACGAGGGAGCTCACGGTGCTGCCAGGTCCAAGGACAAGGCTACGCAGACCTCGGCGTCCGTACATGCACCGCGCCCATCTCAGGAGGCGTAGGACCGATAGCGTCATGGTATTCGTAGTGCCATACGTTTGTTGGACCAAGATCGAGCTGGTGGATCTCGGGGTGCTCAAGACCAGTATGCACGCCAGCACGCTGGCACGAGCGAGACACGGTCGCCTGGACGGGATACTGCTCCTTCTAACATAGTTAGAAGTCCGAGCATATCCCACTCCTCGCACAGTTCGCCACTGCCGCCCACCACTCCAGCAGAAGCTTTGGCGCGAGCTCAACTGCTCCTGGATTACCCTCCAACGGCAGACAAGATCAATCAATGCAGGGCCACCATTCAGAGTCTCATCGGCTTCGCAAACGGCGACACTCCGCGGCAGCCGAGTACATCGCTGCCGCGTCAGGACTGCCAGGCACGAGCCGATGGCGACGAAACCGGTGGGGGTGCAACCACCATGCACTCTCCACCCCGAAGGCCAAGATCGCCGACTCGCCGGATCCACCTCGATAGCGACTCCACCGCATCATCAGACCCACGAGCTCATCGCGATCAGCACCAAGTTCTTTACGAACGACAGCAAGAAGACGCTCGTACTCGCATCGAGCACCGAAGAGAAGCGCAGCATCAATCGGACCAGCGTGCTGGGCCCTCTGTCGACATGCATGTGCCAGGGGAACCAGGCGACTTGCCGTACGCGGTAGGATGCCCTGCGTTTACTCGTGAGCTGCGGCAAGTCCAGTGGCCCAGCACGAAGAATTTCAAGCCAGATGTACCAGAGAAGTATGACGGCAAGTCGCATCCATCGGAGTTGCTCAGCATCTACACCATCGCGGTGCAGGCCCAATGTCAGAAGGAAGCCCAATGTCAGATCCTGGCCAACTACTTCCCGCTGGTGCTCAAGCCCAATGTCAGATCCTGGCTCATGCACTTGCCGGACAACTCCATATCCTCCTGGGCAGACCTATGCCATCAGTTTGTCGGCGCCTTTACAGGCGGCCACAAGCCTCATGGCCAAGAGAGTGACCTTCATATGCTCACCCAGAAGGAAGGAGAGACCTTGCGCAAGTACATTCAGAGATTCAGCCGCGTACATCACAACATCCCAGATGTCCACCCTGCCGCGGTAATCAGCGCGTTCCATCAGAACATGCGAAACCGCAGGATGCGGGAGGAGATGGCGATGTGCAAGATCAGAGACGTCAGTGAGCTATATGCCCTGGCCAACAAGTGTGCACGTGCTGAGGAAGGGAGGAAACTCCCCGGAGAGAATACAGAAGCAGGAGGATCTGATAGTGAGGAGGCTGCCCCGGCAAAGAAAAACCGGTGGCGGAACAACAGGAAGAAGAAAGGCAATGATGTGCTAGTCATTGAGCAGACCGGCAACAGAAGTGGCGCCAAGAAAGCCAAAGCTAGTAGCTCCGGCGAAGGGATTGCCGCAGGGACAAACTACCAGGCTATGGCGGTCGCCGACAAGCAGGACGGCACCAACAAGCAGTACTGCAAGATCCACCGCACCAAGGGCCATGACCTCCAGAGCTGCAAGAAGGTCAAGCAGCTTGTCGAGCAGCAAAAGGCTGAATACGAGCAACACGACAAGGAGAAGGCCCAGGAAGATGCTGGAGGAGCCGGCAAGAAATGCCCCGGCCGAGGAGGACGCCGCGGCAAGACCAAGCAGCAGCAGGGAGACAGACCGCCCCGCGGCCGCGACAAGGATGAAGATGACGACAACAATGAAGATATGGATGATGACGAGACCGATGAGAAGGAGTTCCAGAAAGCCACAGAGGTCCTATGCGTTGACGGTGGTGCTTCTCTGCATACTTCGCGCCGCCAGCTCAAGCAGTGGGTGCGGGAAGTCAATGCGGCAGAACCACCCGTCGAGTCACGCAAGCCTCTGAAATGGTCCAGCACGCCTATCATCTTTGATATTGAGGACCACCCTGATCACATAACTGCGGTCGGGTGCTTGCCAATGTTGGTTTCACCAACTATCCGCAACCTCAAGGTCACTAAGATGCTAGTTGACGGCGGGGCTGGCTTGAACCTGATCTCCTCCGCGGTACTCCAGAAACTCCAGATCCCTGATGGCGAGCTCGAAGAGACTGGCACTTTCCAAGGAATCAATCCGGGAAGGAGCAAGCCGAAGGGAAAGATCACGTTGCCGGTGACATTTGGCAGCGAGTTGAACTTCAGGACTGAGAGGGTCACTTTTGACGTTGCTGACTTTCCATTGCCTTACAATGGGATACTCGGCCGTCCAGCACTCGCCAAATTCATGGCAGCCTCTCACTATGCATACAACATGCTGAAGATGCCAGGCCCGATGAGTGTCATCTCTGTCCCTGGCGACAAGAAGGATGCTCTTATCTGCGCCGACAAGATCTACCGGGAAGCAACAGCCGCAACAGATCGCAAGTCACTTGCCGTTGAAGCTCCCGGGGCGAAGAAGAAGACCAAGTCCGGCAAGAGTTCTGATGCCCACTCCGGCAAGCGCACCTCTTCGGAGTGCTGCGCTACCATCGAGGACGCACCATCGAGCTCCACCGGCAAGTGTAAGAAGACAATGGCAGCTCCACCAGAGACCAAGAAGGTGTCCGCCAAGGAGGACGGCACTGGTGGTACTTTCACCATCAGTGCCACTCTCGACCCTAAATAGGAAAGCGCGCTTGTTGCTTTCCTGCGGGCGAACGTCGATGTATTTGCGTGGCAACCATCTGACATCCCCAGTTTTCCCAGGAAAGTAATCGAGCACCATCTTGCCGTCTGTCCTCATGCACGGCCCGTCAAGCAGAAAGTCAGGAAACAGGCAGTGGAGCGCCAAGAATTCATCGCAGAAGAAATCAGGAAATTGGAAGCAGCGGGCCTTGTCAGAGGAGTGCTCCATCCTACGTGGTTGGCCAACCCTGTAGTCGTGCGCAAGGCAAACGGGAAATGGAGGCTTTGTATCGACTTTACCAATGTCAATAAAGCTTGTCCCAAAGACCCATTTCCCTTACCGCGCATCGACCAGATTGTTGACTCCACGGCCGGATGTGACTTGCTTTAATTTCTTGATGCATACTCAGGATACCATCAGATCTTCATGGCAGAAGAGGATGAGGAGAAGACCGCATTCATCACCCCATGTGGCACATACTGTTTCGTACGGATGCCTTTCGGTTTAAAGAATGCTGGTTCAACATTTGCAAGGGTAGTCCATGACGCTTTTGAGCCGCAAATACACAGAAATGTGGAGGCCTACATGGATGACATAGTGGTCAAAAGCAAGGACAAGGCGACTCTGATTCAAGATTTAGACGAAACCTTTGCAAATCTGCGCAAGATCAACCTCAAGCTTAACCCCGAGAAGTGTGTGTTTGGAGTCCCCTCCGGCAAGCTTCTCGGGTTCTTCGTGTCTCAGCGGGGAATTGAAGCCAATCCCGACAAGATCAAGGCCATTGAGCAGATTGAAGCACCAAAGCGCGTCAAGGATGTACGAAGACTTGCCGGTTGCATAGCTGCTCTCAGCAGGTTTATCTCTAGGTCTGCTGAGCGTGCCCTGCCATTTTTCAAAATATTGAAAAAGGCAGGTCCAATGAAATGGACTCCGGAAGCGGAGGCTGCACTGCAGGACTTAAAGAGATACCTGTCCTCCACACCAACACTTGTCGCACCTAAGCCACAAGAGAAGTTGCTGCTATATATAGCGGCAACCAATCAAGTGGTTAGTGCTGCGTTAGTAGCGGAGAGGGAGGCGGATGATGAGCCAGCAACCACGGCAGATGCATCCAACGACAAGCAGGGGACTTCACCGGCAAGCTCTGGTCCCGACAAAGATGGATCTGCGCAGGCGCGTGAGAAGATGCAGAAAAGAATGGTGCAGCGCCCAGTTTACTTTGTCAGTTCCCTTCTACAGGGGGCTAGGTCAAGGTACTCTGGTGTGCAGAAATTGCTTTTCGGCCTTCTCATGGCCTCGAGAAAGCTGCACCATTACTTCCAAGCACATGAGATCACAGTCGTCACTCGTTTTCCGTTGAAGAGGATACTGCAAAATCCAGAAGCAACGGGCAGGATTGTCGAGTGAGCACTGGAACTGTCAAGCTTTGGCCTCAAGTTTGAGAGCACTTCAACTATCCAAAGCAGGGCATTGGCTCAGTTCATAGCAGAATGGACGCCAACACAAGATGAAGAAATTCCAGAAACAAGCATCCCCGTCAAGGAAGCAAGCAAAGAGTGGCTGATGTACTTTGATGGTGCCTTCTCGCTGCAAGGCGCCGGTGCGGGCGTGCTACTTGTTGCACCCACCGGAGAGCACCTCAAGTACGTAGTCCAAATGCACTTTCCCAAGGAGCAAGCAACGAACAATACCGCAGAGTATGAAGGTTTGCTTGCCGGTCTTAGGATCGCAGCAGACCTTGGGATCAAGAAGCTCATTGTCAGGGGTGACTCACAGCTTGTCGTCCGCCAAGTGAACAAGAATTATCAGAGTCCGTTGATGGAAGCCTACGTTGATGAAGTGAGAAAACTAGAAAAGCACTTTGACGGCCTACAGATGGAACATGTTCCAAGAGCTCAGAACGACATTGCCGATGGCCTGTCGAAGTGCGCCGCACTTAAGTTACCTGTGGAACCAGGGATCTTTGTGCTCAAACTGACTCAACCGTCTGTAACCCCATCAACTGGACAGAGCAAGAAGAGGAAGTTGATTTCTGGTGACTATTTTCCGGCAGAGCTCCCCGAAGCCGCCGCCAAGAAGGTCCTCAAGATCAACACCAAGGGTGCTGAGGAGCAGTCTGCTCCGGCAAGCCCTAGGGTTTGTTCCGTTGAAGCAGACGCTCCCGACAAGTTTTGCTCCGGCAAGCTTGCCGGGGAACGTCAAGCTCCAGCTGAGCCGCAGGTTCTCGCCGTAGAAGCGATGTTCCCGCAGCAGCAAATGTGCCTGTAGTCTTTGTTGTCGAGCCGCAAGCTCCAGCATGGGCACAGCAGATTGTCCTTTTCCTTCAGATAGGAGAACTTCCCGAAGAGCAAGAAGAAGCAGAAAGAGTAGCCCGGCAGTCAAGTATGTACCAGTTTGTCGACGACACACTGTACAGAAGAAGACTCAACGGCGTGAAATTGAAGTGTATTCACCGGGAGGACGGACAAAAGCTGTTGGCAGAGATACATGGAGGCATTGTGGTCACCACATTGGCGCAAGAGCACTTGCCGGCAAAGCATTCCGGCAAGGTTTCTTTTGGCCGACAGCCCTCCAGGATGCAACTGCACAAGTAACCAAGTGTGAAGCGTGCCAGTTCCATTCCAAGCAGATACACCAGCCACCTCAAGCTCTCCAGACGATCCCTTTATCCTGGCCATTTTCGGTCTGGGGGATCGATATCCTCGGCCCTTTTCCTCGAGCTATCGGGGGCTTTGAGTACTTGTACGTTGCAATCGACAAGTTCACAAAGTGGCCGGAAGTGGAACCAGTGAGGAAGGTGACAGCACAGTCAGCAGTCAAGTTCTTCAGGTCGATTGTTTGCCGTTTCGGGATCCCTAACAGGATCATCACCGATAACGGCACACAATTCACGAGCCGCACCTTCATGCAGTACGTCCAAAATCTTGGCGCCAAGATCTGCTTCGCTTCTATTGCTCATCCGAGAAGCAACGGTCAAGCGAAGAGGGCAAATGCTGAAGTGCTGCGCGGGCTCAAGACCAGGACTTTCGACAGACTGCGCAAGTGCGGAAGGAACTGGATTGAGGAGCTGTCGGTGGTTCTTTGGTCGATCAGGACGACGCCAAATCGAGCCACTGGCCAAACACCTTTCGCTCTAGTCTATGGAGCAGAGGCAGTTCTCCCCACGGAACTCGTATATGGGTCACCTCGAGTGCTCGCTTATGATGAGCTCGAGCAAGGGCAGTTGCGACAAGATGACACGCTGCTCCTTGAGGAAGACCGTCTTCAGGCTGCTGTACGAGCTGCTCGATACCAGCAAGCTTTGCGCCACTACCATAGCCGCAAAGTTAATGCCAGAAGTTTCGAGGAAGGCGACCTTGTTCTTCGGCGCGTTCAGTCCGCCAAGAATTCCAACAAGTTGACGCCGAAGTGGGAAGGCCCTTACCGAGTGAAATGAGTCACTAGGTCTGGCGCTGTCCGCCTTGAGACCGAAGATGGCATTCCGGTGAGCAACTCCTGGAACACTGAGCATCTTCGTAAGTTTTACCCATAGGGCGCGGTTGCCGGAATCTTTTCCAGCAACCACCTTTTGGACAAGTCTTGCTGATGTTGCATGTAATCCTTTGTACAAAGTCGGGCGCAGACCCCGTGCACAAGTAAAGCTCATGTGCTCTGCACATCTTGTCAATATCACGCTGTCTACTTTATTTTTGCATGCGTTATCTGACACTTTGTGCAGCGCCTATCCCCGGTAAGCGATAACGAGCCGTAAGGCTCCATATATTTATTTTCTCTTCTTTCTTTTTCCTCAAAAAGGAAAGGAAGGTTCCCTCGCACACAAGTTTGCCGGGGGGAAAGGAGAAGATAATGGTGTGGACCAGGCATCGTTCAAGGAAGTTTCGCCTTACCGGAAAGCAAACGACAAAAAACCTAAGTTGCCAAAGTTTGAGCAATCAGTTTTAAATTTTAAGTTATCTTCCTCGAACGACCATACTTTGTATGGAAAACCTGTGCGCGGAGGAACCAACTCGTAGCTAGTTGTGCCCTTACTTTGTTTCGAGTCCGCTCAACAACTTAAGTGAGCTGCGACTAGTTGCGACAAGGTTTCTTGTCGGAAGCAGCACCGCCAGCAGGCTGCTGATGTCCCGCACTTAGCGCTCGCGGCTAGGGTGCCTGCACCGACAAGTTCCCTAAAAGCGTAGGGCAAAAACATACAAAGGAAGGAATCAAGTAGAGGAAATAACACAGCAATCTCTACCCAAAATAGAGTTATATTACAAGATAGCTTGTCGCAGCTCTAACAGATTGTTCTTATAACATGACCAACAGCGACAAGAAAAAGAGAAAACGGGCGGCCTAATCTACGTGATCGCCCTCAACCCTCTTGATCTTGCTCACCTTGTCCACAATGGGTGCGACAAGGGCCTTGAGCGCTTCCAGATCAGCATCCGGCGGCAGGGACCTGAGGACGTTGGTGAGGTTGAGGCCTGGGTTGCGGAAGGCCACCTTCACCAGCACCTTTTGAAGAACTCCCGCGCAGATCTTGCGCGACTTGTCGGCCAGCTGCTTTGGGATCTTCTCCCGGAGTCGCTGGAGGGCCGTCGCCACGCCTTTGAAGAACAAGCTGAGCTTGGCGCTGGGTTGGAGGTGCTCATCGGAGGAGTACCCGAGATCCTCCATCCCAAGCTGCGACAGCTCCCCGTCGATGGCCGCGGCAACATTCACCAGACCCTCGGTCCAGTGCTCCACAGTCTCCCTAAAAGCATTCTGGGCAGCAGCAGCACTCGCCAGCAGCGCCTCGTTGGCCTTGATCTTCTCCTTCAAGGCCACCTCCTACTCCCTGGCGCTGTCCAGCGTCTTGGTCAAAGTGGCCAGCTTCAATTCAAGATCTGCGTTGGAGTCCTTGGCGGCGCTAAGCTCCTTGCTCCTCTCAGCGAGGCGACCTTGCAGCTCGCCATGAGCGGCAGCGTCCTTCTCGCGCTCACGCTTGAGCGCGGCAAGCTCCTCGCCGCTCGCCTTGAGATCGGCCTCCAGCTGCACCGTTTTCGTCTCCAGCTCCTTCTTGGCGGCCTCGGCAGCTGCGGCAGCATCCTTTGCTTCCTTGAGAGCCCCGCCAATTGCTTGCTCGCGCGCGGCAAGCTCCTCCTCGTGGCTGTCAAGGTTGACCTTGCGCTGCGCCAACTCACCTTCTTGCGCAGATAGCTTCTCGGCAGCGAGCCGCTGTTGCTCTTCAACTTCAGCCTTCGCGAGGAGGAAAGCTTTCCGCTCCTCGGCAACCTGCTCCCGCTCCTCTGCCAGGGATCGGAGAGTTTCCTGCCTGAGACCCCGGAGCTCCTCAGCGCGCTTCTCAATGTCCACTCCTGCCCTCGCGACAAGCGCTTCTCGGGATTCCAGCTTGGCTTGTCGGGCGCGATACAGCGACAACAACTTCCGAAGCAGCCGCTCCTCCTCAGGCTCATCGCTGCTGCTGCTTGGCGCGTCGACCAGCGTCAGCCGAGTGGAGGTGAGCACCTCTCCATCCAAAATCTCTCCTTCGACCGGCGCCCTGGATCTTGACGCCCAGGGGAGCTTGATGAAGATACCGTCGCCGGCCTTCAAATAGGCGTCAGGCTGGTGCTCTTCGGAGCCTGGCGCTGCAGCTGCGGTGGAGGGATCCGCGATCGGCGCAGCGCCTGGCGCTCCTGCGGCCTCGGGGTCGTTAGTGCGATCGCCGGATCCCTCGCCAGCTTCTGCGGCAGTAGCTTGGGCAGCCTCTTCGCCGGCGGGCTCATCAGCGCCGGCTTCTCCTTCGGTGGCAACGGCGTCATCGATATTGCTACGCGAGTTTTCCTCGCCGGCGACCTCGGTTTCCATCGGCTCCGTGGCAGATGGATCTGACGAACGGAGAAAAGAGAAAAAGTTAAGCAAATATCCAAAAAGAAAATCAGAAGAAGAGGAACCCAAGGGAAGTTTTAAAGCAAGAGGATTACCTGTACTAGGATCTGCAGTCGTGGTCTCAACCACCGGAGGGTCGCTGGTGCTGTCCCTTGCCGGAGAACTATCCCTTGCCGGAGAATTCTCCCTTGCCGGAGAACGCTCCCTTGCCGGGGAATCCTCCCTTGGCGGTGTAGTCGAAGCAGATGGCATTTCGGGAGCGGCTTCCAGGCTCCCCTGGTGAGGCTGATCTGCTCCTGCACGAACCAACAGTAAGATATCAGCAAAGGAAGAGCACCCATGCGCGCCTGAAAGTAGGAAATAAACTACACACTTACGCTGGGGGCTGCGCTGGGGGCTGCTTTGGGGAAAAGTTGCCGGGTCCGGCAAGATGGTCTCGGACACGCCCTCTGCTGTCGCGGTGGGTTCGTCCTCGATGACAATCACCGGGACCTTGGCTCTCTTTGCCGCTCGTTGGGCCAGAGTCCTGAAAAGGAATGGGTTCGGAGTGAAGCAAATCAAATACAAGACAAAACAGCAAGAATTGAAGAACTACAAGTACAGCAAAGAATCTCACTCTTCTTCTTCCTCGTCGGAGCTGAGCGCGGAGAGATTGAAGTCCGGCTCGCCTTCGGTGCGACGAGGCGGAGGAGTAGGTTCCCTTGTCCGCTTGGCAGGGGCAGTAGCGGTGGACTGGGAAGACCCCGCTCCAGTTGCCGCAGCGGCGTGAGGCACTCCCGCGGCAATGGTGCTTGCCAAGGTAGAGCGTGTCGCGCGGCACGGCGGCTATTGACTCGTTTGCCACCCCGCTACATCCCCAGCCTTGCGGAGACGCCTTCTTGGTGGAGTTGGGGGCTCCGCTTGCGGCGAGCTGGCTGAAGGTTCGGGCCCGACAAGCTCTCCCTCGCCGGGCTCGCTCGACTCGGCTTCAGGCCCGACAAGCTCTTCCTCGCCAGCAAACTCCTCTCGCTCGACAAGGCTTGCCGCCTCTGCTGCCTCTGCCTCCTCCACGGTGAACCCGAACTCGCCCGCGGCAGCAGCTGCCGCCGCCTCTTCCAGCCTAGTGGCAATGTGCTGCATCTCCGCATCGGTGGTGTCGCGGGTGAGGCTCTTCTGTTCGTCGGAGCGGACCGGCACTTCAACCAAGCCGTCAAAGAACTCCTGCACGACGGCCTCTGCCGGCTCTTGCCATGTTGGGACAATTCCATGCGAGTCGCACAGCGGCATCATTGCACGGATGCGGTCGAGCGAGGAGTTGTTGCACAACGGAACGACACCCCTTGGCAACATGAACGGATGTTGAGGATCGCGCTTGAACAGCTCCAGGAGCATCACGTCCAGCTCCAGGACAGTGAAGTTGAAGTTGAGGCCCGGGCGCAGCCTCATGATATCCGCTGAGTTTTGGAACTCCCAGGCAGGTCTCCTCCTCTCCTGCAGGGGGACGATGCGGCGACGAAGGAAATCTGCGCCAACAGCGCCTACGGTGAGCCCGGCAAGCCTGAGGCGTAAGATCCGGATGACGGCAATCTTCAGCCTATCGTCTTCCGGGGCCACGTTGCTCCAATCGTTGTCGCGCGCTATTGGGGCTCGTCGCAGGGCAGTAAATGGCTGCGGGTTCTCCTCGACAATCCAGCACCACTAAGATGTCGGGGAAGCTGATCCACGAACACCTATGGGACCGGCGGACCGAGCCCCTTTCGGTTCGGCGGGGGGCGGAGGTCGCACGAAGGGCAGATCGAGGCGAAGCACACGAGCAATTTACCCAGCTTCGGAGCTCTCCGAAGAGATCACACTCCTACTGCGGCTTGTCTGATTGTATTGAGTTCTTGCTCAGGGGCGCTGAGTGCTACAGTACACACGAACTGCCAACGAGACCGAGCGTGAGTGTTTTCTGATTTTCGAACCGAACCCCCTCTACGTTGCGCATGGGCCTCCTTTTATATGCTCAAGGGGTCACCGACAGGTGGCAACGCAGACAAGGGTAAAAATGGAAAAGGAATTGCGGTTGGTACAACTACTTGTACAGTGTATCATACCTAACCCTGACGGCAGGGGACAAAGGCATTAAATGCCTGTCTGTGTCGCCCAAATAGTGCAGAAAAGGACCGTCAGGGACGCCACCGTTCGCCATGATGTCAATCTCGTCATCGTCGCTTGCCACCTCGCACCGCTGGCTGCACAGATTCTTGCCACGCGCGCCTGGAAAGACCCCAGGGCGACACGTTGGTGGATGTACTGGAGCGCGGGTACAGAGTGGTAGCTTGCCGCGGCAAGCGCCTTGCCGCGGTTGTTGTCTTGTCGCGTCCGGAAGCTTGTCGCTCACCGGGCCTCGTCGGGACGCGTGGCGCGTCGCGGCAAGTTCCTTTAGATGCCTTGGTTGGCCTTCCCAGCAAGCTCCTCTTGCCGGGGCCTTGTCTCCTTGGCTTGAATACTTTGTTCTTGAATGGCTCCAAAGGAACCACGGAGGACCTTGGCGGTCACCCGGCAAGCCTTGCCGCAGGGTGCTGCAACTGCCCGTGCAGAAGTTCGGGATACTAGGGTACCCCTACTCTAGTACACCGACACCACATGAACGTGGGTAGTGGGGGCAAGGCCCCACACCCCTGGTCAAGGCGTACCAAGATCCCCCCTTAGAAGGAATAAGATCATATCCCGAAGGGATAAGATCAAGATCCCTAAAAAGGGGGATAACAATCGGTGGGGAAGGAAATGATAGGATTTCTTTCCTCCCACTTTTGCCAACTCCCCAATGGACTTGGAGGGCAAGAAACCAGCCCCCTCCACCCCTATATATAATGGGGAGGCGCATGGGAGCTTCAACCAAGTTCTGGCGCAGCCCTTCCCCTCTCCCAAGTACTCCTCCTCTCCCGCGGTGCTTGGCGAAGCCCTGCAGGATTGCCACGCTCCTCCACCACCACCACGTCATTGTGCTGCTGCTAGACGGAGTCTTCCCCAACCTCTCCCTCTCTCCTTGCTGGATCAAGGCATGGGAGACGTCACCGGGCTGCATGTGTGTTGAATGCGGAGGTGCCGTCCGTTCGGCACTAGGATCTCCGGTGATTTGGATCACGACGAGTACGACTCCATCAACCCCGTTCACTTGAACGCTTCCGCTTAGCGATCTACAAGGGTATGTAGATGTACTCTCCTTCCCCTCGTTGCTAGTCTCTCCATAGATAGATCTTGGTGACTCATAGGAAAATTTTGAATTTCTGCTACGTTCCCCAACATGGCGAAGCGGCGATGGGGTCGACGACGAGGAGGATGGCGGGGCGGCGACGGGGTTGACGACGAGGTGGCCGAGGCGGGGGCGCGGCTTCAAGCGATGCCGCTCGAGGGAGAGGAGGGGTGCGGAGGAGTCCGGGAAGGGCGTGGCCGGTGCCGGCTGGCGATGGGATTCCCTAGGTGACGGCGAGCCCGATCTCGATTGGATCAGGGGAGAGGGAGAGTGGGGCGTGAGTGGGGGAAAGTGGGAGCGAGTGGAGGTGCGGGTTAGGGTTTCGAGGGGTTAATGGGGGGTGTGGGGGTTGGGCCGGCTGAAGTAGCCATCTGGGTGGGCCGGTTGGGTTGGTTGGCCCGGGGGGGTCTTTTCTTTTTATTTTTATTACCTTCCTTTTCTTTGTATATATTCTCTTTTCTGTTTCTTTCAAATCTTAATTTATTTCCATTTATAAAATATGACAACATCAGCTACATTTAGTAGGTTAAATATACCATTGCCACCTTATTTTGGACAACTAAATAAAATAGTTTAATATTTTATTTAAAAAAAAGATACTCAATTAAATGTTTTACTGCTGTTTTAATTACTTTGATGACCTTAAACACTTTTTAATAATGTGGTTTCTTCACCAAGGTTAACCAGGATTTATTTGCTACAATTTGAACATCTTTTTGTTTTGACATTTGAAAACTTTTACTGTTTGCTTTATTTTGAATTTTGAATTATAATAGGTTTCGAACTAACACGAGATTAGCAACAGTAATCGAGGTGACATGGCATCATTAGCAAAGGTTTACTGTAGCTTGATTATCCCGGCGTCACAAAGAGCTAGTTACATTCTAGTGTAAAATTATTTGTACTAGGTTATAGAGCTAGATCAACTATAGTGTGAAATGATCTGTACTCGGTTATAGACCTAGTTCAACTCTAGTGTAAAATTATTTGTACTAGGTTATAGAGCTAGTTCAACGATAGTGTAAAATGATTTGTACTAGGTTATAGAGCAAGTTCAAGTCTAGTGTAAAATTATTTGTACTAGGTTATAGAGCTAGTTCAACTCTAGTGTAAAATTATTTGTGCTATCTTATAGAGCTAGTTCAACTATAGTCTAAAATTGTGTGTACTAGGTCATAGAGCTAGTTCAACTCTAGTGTAAAATGATTTGTACTAGGTTATAGCACTAATACAATGCTAGTGTAAAATTATGTGTACTAGGTTATAAAGCTAGTTCATTTCTAGTGTAAAATTATTTGTACTACCTTATAGAGCTAGTTCACCTCTAGTGTAAAATTATTTGTACTAGGTTATAAAGCTAGTTCAATCCTAGTGTAAAATTATTTGTACTAGGTTATAGAGCTAGTTCAACTATAGTGTAAAATGATTTGTACTAGGTTATAGAGCTAGTTCAACTCTAGTGTAAAATTATTTGTACTAGGTTATAGAGCTAGTTCAACTCTAGTGTAAAATTATTTGTAATAGATTATAGAGCTAGTTCAATTCTAGTTTAAATTATTTGTACTAGGTTATAGAGCTAGTTCAACTCTAGTCTAAAATTGTGTGTACTAGGTCATAGAGGTAGTTCAACTCTAATGTAAAATGAGTTGTACTAGGTTATAGAGCTAGTTCAGTTCTAGTGTAAAATTATGTGTACTAGATAATAGAGCTAGTTCATTTATAGTGTAAAATTATTTGTACCAGGCTATAGAGCTAGTTCAACTCTAGTGTAAAATTATTTGTACTAGGTAATAGAGCTAGTTCAATTCTAATGTAAAATTATTTATACTAGGTTATAGAGCTAGTTCAACTATAGTGTGAAATGATTTGCACTAGGTTATAGAGCTAGTTCAAGTCAAGTATAAAATTATTTGTAATAGGTTATAGAGCTAGTTCAACTCTAGTGTAAAATTATTTGTACTAGGTTATGGAGCTAGTTCAACTCTAGTGTAAAATTATTTGTACTAGGTTATAGAGCTAGTTCAAATCTAGTCTAAAATTACTTGTAATAGTTTATAGAGCTAGTTCTACTCTAATGTAAAATGATTCACACTAGGATATAGAGCTAGTTCAATTCTAGTGTAAAATTATTTGTAGTAGGTTACAGAGCTAGTTCAACTCGAGTGTAAAATGATTTGTACTAGGTTATAGCCCGCGTACAATGGTAGTCTAAATTTATGTTTATTACGTTATAGAGCTAGTTGATTTCTAGTATAAAATTATTTGTACTAGGTTACAGAGCTAGTTCAACTCTGGTGTAAAATTATTTGTACTGGGTTATAGAGCTACTTAAATTCTAGGATAAAATTATTTGTACTAGGTTATAGAGCTAGTTCAACTATAGTGTAAAATGATTTGTACTCGGTTATAGACCTAGTTCAACTCTAGTATAAAATTATTTGTACTAGGTTATAGAGCTAGTTCAATGATAGTGTAAAATGATTTGTACTAGGTTATAGAGCAAGTTCAACTATAGTCTAAAATTATTTGTAATAGTTTATAGAGCTACTTCTACTCTACTGTAAAATGATTTACACTAGGATATAGAGCTAGTTCAATTCTAGTGTAAAATTATTTGTAGTAGGTTATAGAGCTAGTTCAACTCTAGTGTAAAATGATTTGTACTAGGTTATAGCCCGAGTACAATGGTGGTGTAAATTTATGTTTATTATGTTATAGAGCTAGTTGATTTCTAGTGTAAAATTATTTGTACTAGGATATAGAACTAGTTCAACTCTAGTGTAAAATTATTTTTAATAGATAATAGAGCTAGTTCAATTCTAGTTTAAATTATTTGTACTAGGTTATAGAGCTAGTTCAACTCTAGTCTAAAATTGTGTGTACTAGGTTATAGAGCTAGTTCAACTCTAGTGTAAAATGATTTGTACTAGGTTATAGAGCTAGTTCAACTCTAGTTTAAAAGTATTTGTACTAGGTTATAGAGCTAGTTCAACTCTAGTGTAATATTATTTTTACTAGGTTATAGAGCTAGTTTAACTCTAGTGTAATTTTTTTGTACTAGGTTATAGAGCTAGTTCAACTCTAGTTTAAAATTATTTGTATTATCTTATAGAGCTAGTTGAACTATAGTCTAAAATTATGTGTACTAGGTCATAGAGCTAGTTCAACTCTAGTGTAAAAATGATTTGTACTAGGTTATAGAGCTAGTTCAGTTCTAGTGAAAAATTATGTGTACTAGGTTATAGAGCTAGTTCTTTTCTAGTGTAAATTTATTTGTACTAGGTTATAGAGCTAGTTCAACTCTAGTGCAAATTACTTGTACTAGGTTATAGAGCAAGTTCAACTGTAGTCTAAATTTATTTGTAATAGTTTATAGAGCTAGTTCTACTCTACTGTAAAATGATTTACACTAGGATATAGACCTAGTTCAATTCTAGTGTAAAATTATTTGTAGTAAGTTACAGAGCTAGTTCAACTCTAGTGTAAAATGATTTGTACTAGGTTATAGCCCGAGTACAATGGTAGTGTAAATTTATGTTTAATAGGTTATAGAGCTGGTTGATTTCTAGTGTAAAATTATTTGTACTAGGTTATAGAGCTAGTTCAACTCTGGTGTAAAATTATTTGTACTAGGTTATGGAGCTAGTTAAATTCTAGTGTAAAAATATTTGTACTAGGTTATAGAGCTAGTTCAACTGTAGTGTAAAATGATTTGTACTTGGTTATAGACCTAGTTCAAATCTAGTGTAAAATTAGTTGTACTAGGTTATAGAGCTAGTTCAACGATAGTGTAAAATGATTTGTACTAGGTTATAGAGCTAGTTCAAGTCTAGTGTAAAATTATTTGTACTAGGTTATAGAGATAGTTCAACTCTAGTGTAAAATTATTTGTGCTATCTTATAGAGCTAGTTCAACTATAGTCTAAAATTGTGTGTACTAGGCCATAGAGCTAGTTCAACTCTAGTGTAAAATGATTTGTACTAGGTTATAAAGCTAGTTCAATCCTAGTGTAAATTATTTGTACTAGGTTATAGAGCTAGTTCAACTATAGTGTAAAATGATTTGTACTAGGTTATAGAGCTAGTTCAACTCTAGTGTAAAATTATTTGTACTAGGTTATAGAGCTAGTTCAACTCTAGTGTAAAATTATCTGTAATAGATTATAGAGCTAGTTCAATTCTAGTTTAAATTATTTGTACTAGGTTATAGAGCTAGTTCAAATCTAGTGTAAAATTGTGTGTACTAGGTCACAAAGCTAGTTCAACTCTAGTGTGAAATGAGTTGTACTAGGTTATAGAGCTAGTTCTGTTCTAGTGTAAAATTATTTGTACTAGATAATAGAGCTAGTTCATTTCTAGTGTAAAATTATTTGTACTAGGAAATAGAGCTAGGTCAACTCTAGTGTAAAATTATTTGTACTAGGTAATAGAGCTAGTTCAATTCTAATGTAAAATTATTTGTACTAGGTTATAGAGCTAGTTCAACTATAGTGTAAAATGATTTGCACTAGGTAATAGAGCTAGTTCAACTCTAATATAAAATTATTTGTAAT
>NW_025225103.1:236206-239731 GCF_018294505.1 Triticum aestivum | reverse complement strand
TTATAGAGCTAGTTCAACTCTAGTGTAAATTTTTTTGTACTAGGTTATAGAGCTAGTTTCAACTCTAGTTTAAAATTATTTGTACTATCTTATAGAGCTATTCAATTATAGTCTAAAATTGTGTGTACTAGGTCATAGAGCTAGTTCAACTCTAGTGTAAATATGATTTGTACTAGGTTATAGAGCTAGTTCAGTTCTAGTGTAAAATTATTTGTACTAGATAATAGAGCTAGTTCATTTCTAGTGTAAAATTATGTGTACTAGGTTATAAAGCTAGTTCATTTCTAGTGTAAAATTATTTGTACTACGTTATAGAGCTAGTTCAACTCTAGTGTAAAATTATTTGTACTAGGTTATAGAGCAAGTTCAACTATAGTCTAAAATTATTTGTAATAGTTTATAGAGCTAGTTCTACTCTACTGTAAAATGATTTACTCTAGGATATAGAGCTAGTTCAATTCTAGTGTAAAATTATTTGTAGTAGGTTACAGAGCTAGTTCAACTCTAGTGTAAAATGATTTGTACTAGGTTATAGCCCGAGTACAATTGTGACGCCCCCGATTTAATCGTACACTAATCATGCACGCAAATGTGTATGATCAAGATCAGGGACTCACGGGAAGATATCACAACACAACTCTAAAACATAAATAAGTCATACAAGCATCATAATACAAGCCAGGGGCCTCGAGGGCTCGAATACAAGTGCTCGATCATAGACGAGTCAGCGGAAGCAACAATATCTGAGTACAGACATAAGTTAAACAAGTTGCCTTAAGAAGGCTAGCACAAACTGGGATACAGATCGAAAGAGGCGCAGGCCTCCTGCCTGGGATCCTCCTAAACTACTCCAGGTCGTCGTCAGCGGGCAGCACGTAGTAGTAGGCACCTCCGGTGTAGTAGGGGTGGTCGTCGACGGTGGCGTCTGGCTCCTGGACTCCAGCATCTGGTTGCGACAACCAGAGGAAGGGAAAGGGGGAAAAAGGGGGGAGAAAGCAACCGTGAGTACTCATCCAAAGTACTCGCAAGCAAGGAACTACACTACATATGCATGGGTATATGTGTAAAGGGCCATATCAGTGGACTAAACTGCAGAATGCTAGAATAAGGGGGGATAGCTAGTCTTATCGAAGACTACGCTTCTGGTCACCTTCGTCTTGCAACAGGCAGAAGAGGGTAGGTCGAAGTCCTCCAAGTAGCATCGCATAGCATATCCTACCCGGCGATCCTCCCCTCGTATCCCTGAGGGAGAGCGACCACCGGTTGTATCTGGCACTTGGAAGGGTGTGTTTTATTAAGTATCCGGTTCTAGTTGTCATAAGGTCAAGGTACAACTCCAAGTCGTCCTGTTACCGAAGATCACGGCTATTCGAATAGATTAACTTCCCCGCAGGGGTGCACCAACTTACCCAACACGCTTGATCCCATTTGGCCGGACACACTTTCCTGGGTCATGCCCGGCCTCGGAAGATCAACACGTCGCAGCCCCACCTAGGCACAACAGAGAGGCCAGCACGCCGGTCTAAACCTAAGCGCACAGGGGTCTGGGCCCATCGCCCATCGCACACCTGCACGTTGCGAGGGCGGCCGGAAGCAGACCTAGCCTAGCAGGCATTCCAGTCCAATCCGGCGCGCGCCGCTCCGTCGCTGACGTCTGAAGTGCTTCGGCTGATACCACGACGTCGGGATACCCATAACTACTCCCATGTAGATGGTTAGTGCGTATAGGCTCGTAGCCAACTCAGATCAAATACCAAGATCTCGTTAAGCACGTTAAATATCCGCGAACGCCGAACAGGGCCAGGCCCACCTGTCTCCTAGGTGGTCTCAACCTGCCCTGTCGCTCCGCCACAAAGATCCACACAGAGGGCCGTCGGGACAAAGGTCCTTTCAGCCCCCAATCCGTGAATCACTTGCGGGTACTCTTCGAGCTGACCCGACTTTAGTCACCATCTGTATAGTATGTATGTATGTATAGTATATACCCGTGATCACCTCCCAAGTGATCACGGCCCGATAGTATAGCAAGGCAGACTGACAAGAATGTAGGGCCAATGATGATAAACTAGCATCCTATACTAAGCATTTAGGATTGCAGGTAAGGTATCAATAGATGTAGCAACAATGTCAGGCTATGCATCAGAATAGGATCAACGGAAAGCAGTAACATGCTACACTACTCTAATGCAAGCAGTATAGAGTAGAATAGGCGATATCTGGTGATCAAGGGGGGGGGCTTGCCTGATTGCTCTGGCAAGAAGGAGGGGTCATCAACTCCGTAGTCGAACTGGGCAGCAGCAGCGTCGGTCTCGTAGTCTACCGGAGAGAAGAGGGGGAAGAAACAATGCAAACAATGCAAACAAATGCATATCGATGCATGACATGACAAGTAACGATGCTAGGTGGGCCCTAACGTGGTATGAGGTGGTACCGGTTAAGGGGGGAAACATCCGGGAAAGTATTCCCGGTGTTTCGCGTTTTCGGACAGATGAACCGGAGGGGGAAAGTTGCGAGTTCGATAGGTTAGGGGTGTGTGGCGGACGAACGGACTGCGTATCCGGAATCGTCTCGTCGTTCTGAGCAACTTTCATGTTGAAAATATTTTAATCCGAGTTACGGATTAAAAGATATGATTTTCTAAAGATTTTTTTAATTTCTGGAATTTATTTAATTATTTAATTAATTCGAAAAACAGATTAATGACATCAGCATGATGTCATGCTGACATCAGCAGTCAACAGAGTTGACTTGGTCAACCTGACATGTGGGTCCAGTGGGACCCACCTGTCATTCTCTGTTTAGTTAAATTATAGATTAGTTAAATTAATTAGTGATTATGTTAATCTAATCAGGATTAATTAACTTAATTAACTACTTAATCAATTAATTAATTAATAATTAATTTTAATAAATCATTTTTATTTTTATTAATCATATTTACTATTTTTATTTATCTTATTTATTTATTTTATTTTATTTTTTTATTATTATTATTTTTTTAAGCGTTCTGGGGTGGGACCCTGTGGTCAGTGGCACTGAGTGCCCAGTCAGCATTGTTGACCACGGTCAACGTGGTCAACCGAGTCCAGGGGGGCCACGGGCAGCGACCCAGAGGCGGGCCACGTCGGTGCCAGGTCAGCGCCGGCGCCGTAGCAACGCCGGCGAGGCCATCCGCGGCGGCCGAACGCCGGAGATGGCCGGAATCGCGCTATGGCGCGCCATTCGAGCCCTGTTCGGGCGCGTTCGAATGGTGGGGCTGGGACGCATCCAACCGTGATGGTGGCGCGGGCCGTAATGGCCGGAATCTTCGCCGGCGGCGAGTGGAGGCGGTGGTGGCGTTCGGGAGGTTGCGGGAACGGGGCTACGGGGCACAGGGGGCGTGGCCAGGGACGGGGCGAGAGGGAGGCGCGGGGTGCGGCAGTGCGCAACCCGGCATGGCGGCGACGGCGGCCCTCGGGCGCGGGCGTGCTCGCCGGGGCCGTGGCTCGGTGGTGGCGATAAGGGGCGCGGCCGGCACGGGGCTAC